>NW_026622775.1:49698970-50003235 GCF_023065955.2 Ursus arctos | reverse complement strand
ACAAAATCTTTCTTTGTTAGATTACTTAAAAGATGAAGAAAATCTGGGGTGCCTGGGTGGTTCAGTCTGCCTTAGGCTCAGGTCATGATCCTGGAGTCCCAGGAGCTAGCCTGCATCATGGGGCTCCCTGCTCAGTGAGGAGTCTGCTTCTCCCTCTGCCCCTCACCCTGCTCTTGTGTTCGCTCTCAAATAAATAAATAAAATCTTAAAAGAAAAGGTAAAAAAAAACCTTTTAACAATCTCTTATCAAGAGCAGACCAATAGTTCAAGAAATGTCGTCCTTTTAACAGAGGGGAAGCCGAATTTTAATTTTCACTAGCTTACTTTTGATATAAAATTCATTTAACTTAATTAAATTCATTCCAATCTTAGCAAGCCCTGACCACTCATAAAATCCCTTTTCGAAGACTCCAGCTCCATAAACCTTCTACAACTTTTTTTCTCTCAACATAAATTGCATTTTCATTTCTCATACCTTTTTTTTTTTTGCCGAAAACTTGCACCCTATTTTTCTTACATATGGAGATGTTTCTTTTATTACTTTTAGTAGCTTTGATTATATATTAGAATGTTTAACCTAAAATCCTTGATTTCTAATGACAATAAAGAAGCAAACAATTATGAACTGTTTTTTATATTAGCATTCTATAGCTTGGCAAATTTATAATTTTTAAAATAATTTCTAGAAACATCTTTTATGTAAAAATTTTAGTATGGTACAGGACTGTTGATAAATGGGCCCAAATATCTTTAGTTTCTTTGTAAAAGGAAGCTTATGTTTAGTAACTAATGTTCTGATATTTTATCTTATTTTGAAATGATCTAGATGTCTAATGATCATCCATCATTTAATTAACCTTAGCAAAATTTAAAGGTTTCAGGTTATCAAAAATATTTGGGAAGTTCACCTAAAACCTTTTTATCCTACTTACATCTATTTAATACACTGCTTCTTAACAATTATGTTTAGATTACCTACTGTCATGACCACGCTATGAAGACAAACACATGAATTGTGTCTTTCCACAATGGCAGCTTTATTCGATATAAAGCAAAGTTAAATCACAATTATAAAGCAGGTTCAGGATTCCAGACTTAACGACATTTCACCATGTGATTAAACTTGGCTTCTTACACAGCACACAGAGCAGGACAGAAGACGAGCCACACAGCAAACATGGTAACAGGAGGGTGCAGAAAGTTAACGAACTGAACACAAAGTCAGTCTGTGGGCGCGCAGTTGAGATAAGGCCTCGGTCTGGTCCGGGTCAGCTCTCGGCACTCACGGCTTCTGCTGTTCAAGCAGTGGAGGATCGAGGTTCTGTTCAGAGATGAGTCAGGCAGAGCCTTCAGCGGCAGTTGCCTTATTTCAGTGGTCAGACGTAGAGGGGTCATGTCTGAAGAGTCTTACAGTTTACCGCCAAAATCCTCCCCTTTTTAAGGGATTTAATAGATTTTGGGTCCCCACAGACCTCCTCTAGTCCTGCTTGTCATCAGTTCTGGGGTGTCAGCTGATGCTGGTCCCCACGATATCTCCTAGCTGCAGTACCTTTAACTACTTGTGTCATGGCTTGACACACGCCCCTGCTTGACATGAGAGACTCCATTTTGCTCTCTACACCTACAAAGTCATTATGAGACATTAGACAAAGCCAACCATCATCCCAAGCTATTCTTTTTTTCCTTTTCTGACAAAATTTATAAGAGATAACGTGAACTTATTTGACTAACAAACCTAAGTAGAAGTTGTATGTCTGCATTATATTTAATGCTGGTAACTCTGAAGACATGCCTATTATAATTAAATGAAACTCTAAACTATCTTTCATTTGCCAAAGATTATCCCAGATCATGTGAACATGAAAAATAATTGGATTAGTTTTCATTGGTTTTGAAGATTTTTATGAATGCATAATTTATATAAGGGTTTGATTTTTCTTTAAACTAATTAAATAGAGGGGCACTTGGGTGGCTCACTTGGCTCAGGCTCTTGGTTTTGGTTCAGATCATGATCTCATGGGTTGTGCGATCGAGCCCCATGTCAGTCTCTCAGCGCTGAGTCCCCTGGAGATTCTCTCCCCTCTGCCCTTCTGCCCCTCCCCCGACTCACGCTCTTTCTCTCTTTCAAATAAATAAATAAATAAATCTTAAAAAAAATATATATATATATACATATATATAAACTAATTAAATAGCTCTCTTTTACAAATTAATTTTGGCAATACCATTCAGAGGTAGAAAATACTACACATCTACAACACATACATGTGATAGATAGATAGATAGATAGATAGATATTTAAAGACATACCCAGACACCTTACAGCTTTCATACACTTAAGATTTCCCATTAGCCCAAATTCCAAATGACTTTTCTCCTTTTTCCTCCCCTCCCCATAAAAATTATTTCCCTGGAGTTTGTATTTTAACATTTACATCTCAAAGGCATCAGGAAGAATGTAAGTTAAAAGCCATTTAAGATAAATAGGAGAAGCTTTGGTATTAGTAAAAAGACAATAGATAAATTCTGAACTGCCTCTAGAGTTGCATTTCTAGTTTTGTAAAGATCTGTAAGATAAAGACATTTCCTCTCATTTCCGCAAGGAATGGGGTTGCAACTTAAATGACCTCATACATTGATCCACCCATAAATCTTTTTACAAGGGCTTTAGAAAGTTTTTCTTTTCCTCTGAGTAAATAGTTTTATTTTAGCTTGGGGAGAAGGTCTAAAAAAGAAATTTTCTATCAGGCTCTGTAATAGACCAATTTTCTGACCACAGAGCTACTTTGTAGTTTTTAGACAGACCAAATAATAAACATTTCTGGCAGTATTAAACAACCCCTTGGACTGAAAAGGTGTTCTCAAAGAGGGTAAAAAAGATATTTTATTTTCCTTTTTCTACTGGACTACAGCAGAGATCTAGGAGAGCTGACTCTGGTAAGAACTCTCACCCTTAACCCGCTTCTTCCAGTTTTCCTAGGATCCCAGCTGTAGCTCTGGCACTTACCAGAATTTGGCAAGGTTTTTCATCATTTTTAGTTTTAGTTTTCCCTTTGCTGAGAGAATAACACAGCAGTTTATCAGAAAATCCCTCTGAATTGGGTCAACTTTGGGAGGGACCTATATAGAGGCTCAGCTTCAAGAATATATTTGAAAGCATTTGAGTTGATGTTGAAAAATTTGCAAAGGCCTTTTGAACGAAATCTTTTTCCTGCTGATTACAACTGAGACATGCATCCCTGGGCCAACATTTTAACGATGGACTCCTAGGAGACTGTAATGTGGGGGTTGGAGAGGCAGGTGTTATTTTATTTTAGGTGTCTGGCCTTGGAGCTGCTATAGCTATAAAGCTAATAGTTTGGCAGACTTTTGTTTATGATTTTGTGTCTTTAAATTTCCATTAGTCTTTTGCAATGAATTTTTAAAATTAAGTTATTTTGGAATCTTGAAGCCTTTGGAAGCATCTATATACCAATTAAAATACTGTTTGTTTGATATGGGAACTCTTACTTTTAAGTGTACTTCTTAAGTAAACAATCCTATCTAATAGGAACATTTCCCATAATGACCATTGAATTCTAGATTGTCTTTAGTAAAATTTTGCCATTTTTATGGATATTACTAGATTCCAGGAACACAGTTCTTAGACCTAAAATAAACAGGGGTGCTAGAAGATGGTGTGCTTAACTTGTTGAAATTTGAGAATACTATTATTGTTGTTGTTGTTATTTTAGCTAAGCCTTTGGTTCTCTCAAGCCAAACTAATACCTAAAAGGATGTGCCATGGGATTGGGGTTGTGTGGTGTTTCACAGTGTACTTCATTCCACACAATTTATCTTAAGGTTGGTGGGTGGCCTAGTGTCAATCTAACCCATTCTGTGACCAACTAATCCCACATGGGAGTCTTTGAGTTAGCTGGTAAGCATTCCAAGACCGCCTTTAAGTGTTCAACTTTTGCCTGCCAATTTTTGTGGCTTTTTTCCTCCCAAGATTCCCATTAGCAACTAGCCTTTATCTACACAAAACAAGGCAAACAAACATGTAAATCCCAATTAGACCAGCAGTAACCAAGAGATGTTACCATTTCCTGGCCAAGAGAATAGCCTGTGTATACCAACAGCAAATCCCAGCACAGATTAAACTAGCAGACTTCAGTAAATGGGGACTATGGAATAGAACTGGAGAAAGGGATTCCAAACAACTGGGGAATTTTGGACTGAACCAAGGGATACGGACTCAGGTTCCAGATGGAATCATCTGACTGCTCAAACTGTCTGCTAAGCCCTGAACTGGAAAACCAATGAGATCAGGAGCTCAGTGTAAAGACAGTGGAGCTCAGAATGAAGTGGACTTGCCCATGGCCCTCAGAAATAGCAAGAAAGATGGTGAACTCAAAAGGGTTCACAGAGTACCGTGCCTATGTTTTTCATTGTCCCTGAATGCTATCAGAAGTTCACTTCGGATCCAGCTGACATCACCAAATCCATTAAACAACAAAAATTCAACCAAGTAAATCCGAAGATCTAACTAGCTTTATTCAACGATTCATGAATCATGTATTATCACATCTAGCAAGCGGAAAGGAGCTCTGAGGAACTGTACAAGATGGAAGCCTGTTATAGGCAGAGGCGGAAGGGATAAGGAAAGAGCAGATTCATTCATCTTCCTTTGGGGAATGGAAAGGGTTTATGTGGCAGATCACCTCATTACTGCTGACTGGAAAATTCTGGACTGACCAGTTAAGACTACATTCCTTGAGAAGGTTGAAAGTAAAATTAAATTAGGTATTAAGCTTTGGTTTGGTGACATGGGTTTAGCACAAGTGACTCCATTTGGGTCCTATTATTTCTTTTTAACACCTTGAAGCATAGATGAGCCAAATTGGTGGCAGCACTGCTCACAGCAATGTGTCCCTGGGTTACAGGTTATTTGAGGTTAAGTAGAGACTCTGAAGCAATATTAGCCCAGGTGGTTTTGAGCTGTGTTGATGGAATAAAGAGATGACACTTAAGAGGGTCAAAAGTATTAATAGGTATGTAATAATGAATACTAAGTCTGAAATGGGACTACAAAAAAAATACATTGAGTTCACCAGAAGAATAAAGAGTTAAACAAGGAGATTTAGAGTATAGTTTGGGTTTGAGTATGGTTTGTGTTGAGCAGTTCAATATGTCTCAGACACCACTCCCTTTTTGGGAAAACTTCTTTAAGGCTTTATTTCTTATTTTTCTTTTTAACTATACTGATAAATAGTTAGATTTTGAATTTTTTGGAACAATTTCAGGAGAGTTATAAGAATAGTACAAAGAACTCCCATTGACTCTTTCCCCAGCTTACCTAAAATTAACATCACCATAATGGCACAATTCAAAATTGTGTGTCTTCTGATGTAATTTGCTGACAGAAACACAGCATTGTCTTTGTGATATCCTTGCAAAATAAATATATCACATGAACCAAATAATGAGAAAATATCAGAGAAATCCTAGTTAAGGAACATTCTTCAAAATAACTGCCCTGTTCTCTAAATAAACAATTGATTATTGTGTACAATTGATAATTGTGTTTACACATGAAATGTCATCTTTATAGGAAATATGCACTGAAATAAGGGTAAAGAGGCATCATGTCTGTTGCTAACTTTCAAATGGGCTGTAATCTTATAGGCACATGCACAAACAGACACATATGTATATGTAGATACATGGGGTAAAGCTGATAATAGATAGTAAAATGTAAACATTCGGAGACCCCTTTTAACCTGAAGCCCTGAGCTTGCTGTGGAAATTGGCTTGCCAGGAATGGTACAATCACTCACTCCTCTCCCCTACCTTCTCCACCTTAAACACAGAAGTGCCTGTTTTGGAGTGTGCTTGAGGAGGCTAGGGGTCCTCGCTTGCCCCCTCAGGCCCATAATCTACCCAAGAACCAAAGCTGAGCGTCAAGACTGGTTTGAGACAGAGGAACAAGGCCATATGGAAGTATAAGGCATAATAAAGAATGAAGAAAAATGAAATTAATATAAAAAGTGAGGTATTTTAGCAAGAAAGTGATGAGATCAATAACACTGATTCTCTGGTATAGGCCAAGAACTTGGTCATTCACTTTTCAGCAGTTTGTGGCTTTCTTTGAATTCCCTTCAGCTCTCAGCAAAACATGTTTTTCTGGGAGGTTTTGAGGGGTGTTTGGCCTTGGCTATAAAAGAGTACAGCTCAGCGGGGGAGCTTTTCTAGGTTTGGAAGGGCAAATGGTTGGGAAAATCTGGGGCCAAGACTATGTAACTGATACTTTGAACACAATGGACTCAAGCAGTACAATACAAAAAACAAACTTCACTTCTTCCATTGTCCCATTAAATCTGACCAATGGGAGCAATCCTTCTGTTTGTGTGAAAACTCAATCCCTCTGACTTTTCTGGTCCCTGTGCTATAAGAGAAAGTCATATGATCTTTTAACATGGCAAACAGACATAACAATGTCTCTTACATAATAATCAAATTCTAAATTTTATTTCAATATCAAATCTTCACACTTCCCTCGAGCTGAAGCCTTTTTTGATCTGATTGCTGACAGTTAGAAGGGAGACATGGTGTTCCTTTTCTCTTTTCTCTTGTCCTACTATTTCTCCCCCTTTTCCAGCTTGTTATCATTCTAGTGTTTTTGGTCATTCCTGTGTTGATGGAAAACAGCAGAGAGAAGAGGGAAGGCAGATTGAGGGTGGTAGTGGGAATCACAATTATCCATCAACTTTCTCCTTCAAAACCACTTCATAAAATCCTTCGTCCATCTTTCTACTTTTTCATATTACCAATGTGAGTAAGGAAAATTTAAGGTTTTTATAAATGAATGTTGGCTGTTTCCTTTGAAATTCTGCCTTCAAGGAAGTCTAGCACTTTCTTGAATGCAACACCACCTATATTCTGCTGTTTCGTTCAAAAGTTCCAATTTAATATCCTGTTAGAACTATGCCATGGAGTATTGGTATTTTAGTTTGGGCTGCTAAAATGAAGTATTGTGGACTTATTAAAAACAAAAAATTTATTTTTCACATTTCAGGAGGCTTGAAGTATGAGCATAGGGTGCCAGCATGCTCCGGTTCTGATGAGAGCTCCCTTCTTGTTTGCAGAATGCTGACTGCTTTCTTTAATCTCACACGGCTAGAAAAGCAAAGGAGTTCTCTCAGGTCTTTAATCCAACTCGTGAGGGCCCTGCCCTCAGGACTTTAACTTAATCAGCTCCCAAGGGCTCCACCTCCTAATTCCATCACAGAAACGACTAGGTTTCAACATATGAATTCTGGGGGCACATAAACATTTAGTCTATAGCAGCAGGTATACATGAATTCCGTCTCCGGAGAAAGAGGAAATCCTATAATCATGTCTAAAGGATTTGTTTCCCTGGAGACATTCTACAAGGGCCTAATTTGTATAGTCCATCTGGTTGTTCTAGTAGCAGTGGGCAATGGGAATGTATATTTGTCTTAAGAGAGCTTTGAAGAGTCCCTGAAAGACCCACGACATCAACTGGCATTCTTAAATGCAGTGTGGTTTGGAGGACTTTAAAATAACAGCCATAAAAACAGGGTCGGAAGATGATCTAATGCAATCAACAGATGATTATTTTTAAGGGTCAAGAATAAGATAAAAACAGAGAGGGAGGCAAACCATAAGAGACTGTATAGTTAAAAGAACAAACTGAGGGTTGCTGGAGGGGAGGTTGGTGGGGGGCTGGGCTAAATGGGTGATGGGTATTAATAAGTACACTTGTGATGAGCACTGCATGTTATATGTAAGTGATGAGTCACTAAATTCTACCCCTGACCAGAAAAAAAAAAATGTATGTGGAGTCCCCAGGGCAGTCTAAGATAAAGTCTATGGTTCCAAATCTCAAGGGCACTCAAGTATTAGAAGATCACATTCTGTATATTTTGACATATCTGAAAACAGTGTGCTGAACATAGAAATCACAAAATTTCCAGCCCAAGAGAAGGAAAACCAGCCCAACATTTATTTCCCTGTCTCCATGCTTTGCTTGAAATAGTTTCTGACAACATTGTCTTCATTCTCATCATCACCTCTTGGGTGACTGATTTACAATTTTTATGTTTTCATGCCATATTTAAGAGTTTTCATTTATCTTAAGACAATAGTGAATTACTGAAAGATTTTAAAACAGAAAAATTATATGGTCATATTTGCCTTTCAGACGTCTTATTCTGGCAAGAGTGTAGAGGATGGGTTAGAGACAGGTGAGACTAACCAGTACATCAATGGTTAAGAGAGAATGGAGAAAAAGCCAAAAGTAAAGCTAAGAAAATGAAAATAAAGCAGAAAGGGGAGAAATATAAGAATGGTATCACAAATGCCACAAGTGGAAGGAGTGATAAACAGCGCTTCTAATCATTATACGACAAATATTAGGAAATCTTATTTCCATTTAACAAGGGTATTGTATGCTTCTAACTGTACGTGTGTCTATTCATGTCTTTTTAAACATAGAAATAAACAGATCAATCACTGTATCATGATAGTCTATAAAAATTCCTGAATTCAAAAAATTTGAAAATGAAAACCAACAACTATATGAAATCACATTTCTAGAAAAGGTCTTAGGTTTCAATTTTTGATTTTTTTCTTTTACCATTAAATCTTTTCTTCAAATGAAATCTTACTTGAAACCAACATGCATAAGTGATCTGGAATGCTAACCTTCCCATTCCCTAGCTCTCACTTGGGCTCCTGATGCTCTCTGGAAGGTCTGTTGAGCTCTGTTCTTGACCATTCATCATTTAAAACGGAAATTGTATTGTGAGTTCCATGAGCTCTAGGGTCTTTCCTGTTTTATCACTTTATTCCCAATACCTAGTGCAGCATCTGGCACAAATTTGGTGTCTGATGGATATTCATTGAATGAATGAGTAAATATTAGAGAAAATCAAGTGACTTGGATTAAGCCACAGAGCAAATTGGTGAGGGTCAGACTTAGTATATAGTGAGTGGCCAAGTAGATATTGGAGGCATTACCAGAATAGGAGATAAAGGAGAAGAAATATAGGAAAAAGGATGCCGAGATCAGTCTTGGATATTAGAGTTTGAGGAGCCTTTGGGGCATCCAGGTAGGGGTATCAACAGACAACAAACTGCTCAGTCTATTTATTATTATTATTATTATTATTGTCAGAGGGGGGAAGAGCAGAGGGAGAGGAGAGAGAGAATCCAAAGCGAGCTCCACACCCAGTGCGGATCCCTACATGAGGCTTGACCTCAAGACTGAGATCATGACCTGGGTCAAAATCAAGAGTCAGATGCTTAATGCACTGAGCCACCCAGGCACCCCTTCTCAGTCTATTTAGCTTAGTCTCAATGTCTAGCACTTCAACTCTTCTTGCAAAAGGCTTTCATTCATTTTACTTTTAAGCACTATGTTTGTCCAGGGATGTTTCCCACCCTCACATAGCCACCAGTTTCCTAAACTTTATTGTGCATGCAAATCACATGAGGAATCGTGTAAGAATGCAGATTCTAACTCAGAAGGGGGAGCCTGAGCTTTAGCCGTTTTTAACAAATTTCCACATGATGCCAAAGCTGCTTATCTACATTTTGAGAAGCAAGACACTGCAAATCAGTGGAAATGAAACTAAGAGCTGGTTATTAGTTTGTTTTTTGTTTTTGTAAAATTTCACAATCTTTATAATAAGTAGAGATGGGTGAGCTTGCAAAATTTTGTCAAATGAATTTCTTCTCATAAACTTTGTTTTTGCACTTCAAAGAATATGTTTCAATGTTTTACAAGTTCACTTTGAAATATAATATGGTTTTTAATTCATAATTTAATTCAAGACAAACTTTCTTAATTTTAATAGCGATCCCATAAACTACTTATTCTTTCTAGGAGTTTTTTTTGGGTTTTTGTTTTTGTTTCTTTTAGCTTTTAGCTCAGGCTAAAGATTTCAGGCTAAGTTTAGCAGCTGTTAGAAGTAATGCAGTTAGAAAGACAGGCTCTGGAAGTAGGTAAATTTTAAGACATTTTGAAACATTCAGGAGCTTAGAAAAAAAATGCCAATTACAAAATAGTAACATAGTCTAAATCTAGGCAGAGCTACAGCTATTCTTATACTGAAACATGGAGACCATCCCACCTTGAAAACAAGAAAGAGATTTTTATTCAAAACCAGTAGCCTTTCTTAGATATCATTAGATTCATTTAAATTGAACAACTTACGTACCATCTGTACCTTTATCTGTAAGTCATTTCTCTTTTTACTGTGATTGTTTCATGAAACTTCATTATTTGTTTTCTTTCTCATTCTTCCACTCAAAAATCTTTCTAGGATTTGTTATGGTTGTGGACACTGACAGTTGTGAGTGAGTTAGACAAATATCTTGAGTTATCAGACTTAGTTTTGTAGGAAAGCATACAATAAAGAAGTAAATAAATGTGATAGTTTTTAATATGTACTATTAAAAAAAAAGAGCAACCAACTACAGTGATTGGTAGTAGGTGGTATTCTTAGACTGGGTGGTCGGGAAAGCCCTATCTAGGGCGTAATATCTGATCAGAGAAATGAGGAAAATGAGGACACGTACCATATTAATATGAAGAGAAATAATAAGAGCAGAATGAAGATGCCATATATAAAGAATCAGCTTGGTGTGTGGAAGGGAGGTAAGACCAGTGAGATGAGTGACACAAGGGAGGGGGAAGCGGTAGGGGATGCAAAAAGGAGAAAGAAGCAGCAGCCAGATCAAGCAGGGCAAGGAGTCTGGATTTTATTCTAAGAGTGACTGCAAATATTTAGGGTTTTAAACAGAAAATTACATGTGATTTCTCTCTTTCGTATTCCCATTTGTACATTCCCCCACTATAGTACATGCTTCTACTATATTTCTGAATGAACAAATGGGTATTTTAATTGCTCCCAAACCTATGCTTCTGATTGTAAACTTTCTATTGGATTCCAGTCTCATATTTTCAAATGCCTGCAGGCATTTTCAATTAACTGTCCAATTTTTCCTCAAACTCAATACCACAAACTCATCACCTCATTCCGACTTCGTATTTATTGGTAATACCAACTCCTTCCTAGTTTCCTCGGTTAGAAATTTTAGAGTACTTTGATTCTTCTGATGTTGGGGATTCCCTTTACTCAATTACGTTGACTCTAACTCTGGTTCAGACTTTCATCGCTCAATTCATGGAAGCATGCAACAGACTTTTACCTGGCGGGAAAGGCATTCTGACTTAAATTTCTTCTTTCTTCACATTCATACTGCATATCTCTGCAAGATCATTGTTGCTAAAGTATCATTTTATTCATAAGTTCATTCATTGTTCTATTTATCAACTATTTCTCACATTAACATGTGTATGACACGTGCCATTTTCTTGTATAAAACCTTAATTAGTGCTCACATGAACTAAATGAGATAGCATTTTTATCTCCATTTTTTAAGTAAGGAAAACCAGCGTTAGGTATGTTAGGCTACCTGCTCAAAGTTACAATTACACCAACAAGGAAATGGTAGGGCTGAGATTTGAACACAGATCTATTTAGCTAGGAACACTGAGCTTTAGTTAACAACTGCGTTAATAACAGGTATCTCAAGTTTAAATTCCCATTTCTCTTTGGAGGCTTTCCATGATACAGTCCACCAGTTTTACTTAACTTCCTATGACGGCTGAACTTGTGTCCTGTATTCCACGTTTCAAATATCTTTCTAGTTATCTCCTGTGCATTGACTTTTTTACTTCAGTTAGATTGTAAGCTCCTTAAAATAAAAGGCTATGTATTAGTCTTAAGTTTCTATGAAGGTCTGCTACTGTGGTGTGCATACAATACATTCTCAGTAAATAATTGTTAAAATCTTTAGCACCGTCCTTGGCACATCTGCATGCTTAATAAATGGTAACGAGGATTATTACTTATTATTGCTGGAGGCGCTGATGCATTGAACTAAAGTTCTAAAAGGAAACCATAAAATTCCGATCTCTGCTTCAATCCTAAGAACTTTTTGCTTATCTTCTTTATGATTTAGAATAATAGTTCCCCAGGCTAAGTTAGTTCATTTTAGTCCCATCTCACCCTTTCTATGAAGTGGCGTCAACTACCATATAGATACCGCCATAACATCAACAGGCAGCAACGATTACGTCCACTATTACTGCTCTTTTTGAGAGTGTTTTGGAGAAACTCAAGGAATAGGTGTAGTAATTTTTTTGAGATGAATGGTTAACGTCCTTGCTATCTATTATGCAGCTTCATTTAACGAAGTTTACTAGAAGTGTCTGTTCAAGAGTTCCTGGCTCAAGTTTCTTACGTACAGAGATTCATACAATCAGCCATCTCCTCTGTCCTACAAGCCCTCCTTCGCATTTCCGCTTCAAGTCGAATTGGCCCGGGAAAGCCTAACCGCTTGATCCCACCGATACGAGCTGTAGCTTGAGGAGGTAATGAAAACGGCGGGTTTAGGACCGCGCGAGGTCTGGTTTCCAAAGGCCCTGCCCCGCTCCCGGTGAGCGCAATCGCGTCACGTCACGTAGTACGCTCCCCCGGAAGTGCCGCTGTGTGAACGGCGGGGGCGTGTCTCCAAGCAGTTCGGCGTGTAGTTACCCGAGAAACGTGGGAAGTCGGGCCCAGGTGCAGTAACAGCCCGCAGGGTTGTTCCATCTTTTCCCTAGCGAGCCGCGAGCCTGTGTGAGGGCCCTGAACGTGAGCCTGACTGGGTCTCTGAATAGACGCCATGGAAGTAGTGGAGGCCGCCGCCGCTCAGCTGGAAACTCTCAAATTTAATGGCACCGGTTTGGGGGATGGCCAAGGTCAGGCGGCGCGGTCTCCGGGCTCTGTACCTGTCCCAGAGCCAGGGCCGTCACTGCAGTTGGATGAGGAGTCGCCGGACACCGGACAGGCCGCGGAGGCTCAGCCTGCAGAGAAGCAGCCGCTTGAATTCGCGCCGCAGTCAAGGCCAGAACCTCCACCCGGAGGGAACTGCGTCACCGTCCCAGGCGCTGCAGAGCAGGCGGGGACCCCAGACTCTCTGGAGACTTCGGACTCGGATTCGGACTCGGACAGGTCGGGTGCTGGGGGTCTTGGAGCTGCGGGGGTAGCCGGGGTCGGGGACTGAGAGGGCGCCCGCGTGGGCCTGGGAGAGGGGAGAGGTAGCTGAAGCTCGCGGCGCACGTGTTGACAAGTAGCTCGGACCGCCCATTTCTTGCCCTTCTGTGCAAATCGCGTTGCGAATCCGAGATTAATAATCAGAGCCCTCTTTACTAAATCTGGTAGTCTGAAAGGTCTAATATATAGATCGCAAAAACAAAAACAAACAAAATGACCAACCCCTGGGGATATTGGATTATTTCGATAACCACTCAATTTGGCGTGTCCTTTTGTGGTCATAACCTTAAATTTTGTGTCAGATCTTTTTAGGAAGAATCGGGTTTAGAGTGTGGCCTTGTTTTTTGAACCAGATGAGTTAAGGACCAGTTAAAGGATTTTTATACGTTTCCAGTTTGGGTCCTGATAATTTTGTAGAATCCTTGCAGGGAGCACGTGCCCATGAGATTAGCGAAACATTTGTTATTTAGCCTTGTTGTATGATCTGGGTAGGTTTTATAGACAGCACCCCCCTCCCCGTGTCTTTTAAATATGAAACCTGTGGTGACAGCGGACTTAAGGTTGTAGGATGTTACTAAATCACACTGAACGTTGTCTACAGATATTTGAGTGTGTTATGTGGGAAACTGAATAGGTGAATAAAATATCCCTGTCCTACATCCTAGTGAGAAGGATGAAAAATAAAGTTAAATACATCAGTACATAGATGAGCGGTGTTGAAAATTACAATGCAGGAACAAGCAAGGCATGGAGAAAGTAATAGAAGAGCCCAGCCCTGTAAGACTGTGTAGCCATGTTAAAGTTTTAATTCTAAGTGTTAGTTAATATTCTAGTTAGTTAATATTCTAATAAGCTTTGCTCTGTAGAGAAGGAATTGAACTGGGTTCAAGAGTGAAAGCAGAGAAGCATGAGTGGAACAGGGCTTAGTGTAGAAAGAGCTGGAAAGATGTTGCATGAGTCCAGGATGCGACTATGGTTGTCTGGATTAAGTATTTTGAAGTCACTCTAATAGATGGGGTACTGGGCTAGACAAGGAGGCATCAGCTGGGTGGATGATGGTGCTGTTTAGTAAAATGGGGAGTAACCTATCTGGGATGGCAGCTGGAGACCAATAGGAGTGTTCAATTTGGACAGTTAATTTGAGATTTCTTTGACAGCTAATTGGAGATGTCAGAAAAGCAGTAGGATAATGAGTTTAAAGTTGAGAGGACAGTTCTGGACTGGTGATGTAAATTTGAACATCAGCTTACAGCTAGGATTTACTCAACTTTTTATTATGGACATTTTCAAATTTGTTAAAAGTAGAGGCTAATATAATGAATGCAAATGTATTCATCACCACACTCAAACAATTTCAAGTATTTTGCTAATCTTGTCTTATCTAGTATTTCTAACGTTTTTTTTTACCTGAGATTTTTAAAGCAAATCTCAAACAGTATGTCACCTTATCTATATGTTCTTTACATTTCTAACTGATAAAGTACTTGTTATGTAACCACCATGTCATTATGAAACATAGTAGAATTAACCCTAATTCCTTAATATCACCTAATACCCAGTCCGTATTCGTATTTCTGTAGTTGTCTTTTAACAGTTGGTTTGTTTGAATTAGAATTCAAACAAGATTCTCAAACAGTGCATTTGGATGTTATGTCTATTTAGTCTCTCTTAAGTGATTAAAAGGTATTCCACGCATGAGGGTGGAATACCACGGTAGCATACTGGATGCCAAAATATGGAAGTTTTTTGGGGAAGTTAAGTGGGAATCGTGTCAGATGTTGCTGAAAAGTTAAGATGACAGAAAGACGTCCACCGAACTTGACAACATGGAGATTGTTGGTGACCTTGTAAAGGAGTGGTGGTGATGGAAGCCAATTTGGGGTAAAGACTGATTGGAAAATAAAGGAGCAGAGAAGCATGTGTTAACACCTCTGTCAAGAAACTTTAAGGGGAAAAATGAGGCCATAGCTGGAGGAATTCAACAGAGGTACTGTGGAATTTGGTATGCTGATAGGAATGATCTGGGAGAGAGGGGAATATTCATAATATAGTAATAGAGGAAGGAGTTCGGTTGTGAATGGGTGCCCATTATCCCTGCAACAGAAGGAAGGACCATACTTGCCAGAACTAGTGCCTTTGTTTTAAGCACTTAATAATCCATCTGAGAAGACATGTTTTTCAGTGAATTATGGATAGTATGAGACAGGCTGTACTAGACAGTTTGAAAAAAAATGCTCTGAGAGATACAGAAAGAAGTAAATCTACTACTTTTGGTGGATAGGGGATGACTTCAGAGGAGATAATATTTGAGTTGAGCTTACAAAGAGGAATGGGACTTTTCTGCCCTGGGGACATTCCAGAAAAGGAAATAGCACAAATAATGGCATGAGGTAGTGAAAGTACAAAGGGATTTGGGACGTTTTATATGCTTCTGTGCTAGATGTGGCAGAAGATGGGATTGTGAAGGTTGCCAGGAACCTGATTGCTAAGGGCTCTGAGATGGCCTTTATCTTGTACACATTACAGATTTATAGAGAAATTTTAAAGCTTTTCTCTATGTTTAATGTTTTCTTAATAAAAAAATGGAAGGGACGGTACAAACACATAATAGCCATCACCTTGCTTTAACACTTACCAACATTTCAGAACTTAGTTTCACATATGTATGTTATTGAGCCCTTTTAAAGTCATTTGTAGATATTATGAACTTTGTCCCTAAATGTTTCAGCATGCATTCTCTAAGAGGATATTCTTTTATGTAATCACAGTTATCACACATAACAAAATTGATAATTCCTTCATATCTAATGTCCAATTGTGGATTTTTTTTTTTTTTTTAAAGCAAGCGTGTGAACTGTTAGGATGGAAGGTCATGAGAGGATGAAGGTAACAGCAGTAGGAGGAAGGGTTGATTGTTGTGGGAAGAGACTTCTAGTATTGACGTCAGTCATACAATTACTACAGAAAAATAGGTGAGAAATGATGATCTTCTCTAAATAGGGTCATAGTAACAGTGGAAATGGATTGAGAAATGGAATAGGAGTGATGTTTGCCATTTGAAGGTAGGATTTTATCATTGACTGTGATATGGCATTGACTCAGAATGATTCCAGGGTTTCTACGTATAGTGACTGGATTGAAGACTAAGCAATGAAATAGAATAGAGGCTCAAGGAAAGAAGCAGGTTCAGTAAGGAGAATGTGGGGTGTTTTGTTTGTTTGTTTGTTTGTTTTGTGTTTATGTGTGTGTGTGTGTGTGTGTGTGTGTGTGTTTTCCAGTTGCTAGAATGAGGTAAGTGTAGGTTATTCATACAGAGGTGGCCAGTATGCAGCTGGAGATCAGGAGTGGAGCCTAGAAGTTACCAATATCAAGGCTGATGATTTAGGAGTTATTTATACATGGGTGATGATTGAAATCATTTGAGTGAATGACATTATCCATGGGAAGAGGACAGAGAGAAGAGAAAATGAGGGTGGAACTTTTAAAAACAGCTCATAAAATGGGCTGAGGGAGAAAGCCAGCAAACAAAATTTAAACTAAGAGGAGGATTACTGGTAGCAATTGCTGTGGGAGCCAAGGGCTAAGGGAGTTTTAGAGTAGAGTGGTCAACATGGTTGGTAACTTTCAGGAGTTTCCAAGTTGTATGAAGACTGAGAACATTTTATTGGCAAGTAAATGATCTGGTCATTGATGACTAATAAGAAAGGTGCCTTAGTCCAAAGCTCTCTTTTGTCAGTGATTTGCCACATGCTTAATTATATTAAGACCAATGTGTGATATGTGAGACTATTATAATAATAGGGTTTGGGTTATAGCAGGGGTTTTGAAAATGTTATCAATGAATTAAAGACTACTTTCCAAATACCATAGTCAACTTTGAAATGTTAGCTTTTGAATTATATCGGCAACAATAAATACATAGTAGATATTTCCTAGTTGAAAAATTATAATCTGATACCATTATGATAATGCTTTACTAAGTTTTTGACTTTTTCTTCCCTGCAGTGAAACAGATTCAGATAGTTCAAGCTCCTCCTCCTCATCGTCATCTTCCTCATCATCTTCCTCTTGTATATCACTTCCTCCACTGCTGTCCGATGGAGAAGATGATTTACAAACTGAGAAGGAAAGTAAGAATTTTCCTCTTAAAACAAAAGATGAGTTACTCCTTAATGTAAGTACTTAGATTTGTTACTAAACCTAATTTGAATGTTATAAAATATGTTATGATACTAATAGTGATCTCATTTGGCCTATATCTAGCTCTGTAAATTTGGAGACTTCTTAGCCTCTTATTGGGCATACTTTTGCTATGCCTTGGTTTTTTTAAATAAAAGAGAAGATTGATCTGGTTGCTAAGGTTTCTAAGGTTGCTTCTAACTCTAATATTTGATAATAGTTCTTGATGGGCATCCACGTTAGCTTGCTATTTTTTGTTTTTTATCTTTCCTACGAAGATTTCTTATGTAGATTTACAACCTTGGTTTTTGTTTTTTGTTTGGGGGTTTTTTTGTCCACAAGTAAGAAAATGTTGCTCAGCAGTAATTGAAATCTTTTTAATTGATTGCATTTAAGAGAAGTAGAAAGTAAAATTAGATGGGTTGAGTTTCTTAGGACTCCTATTAACTTGAAGTTTTGGGAGCATTTTTGTTGCAGATGGAGAAAACTTGTTTATTATAGGATGGTGTTTATTGGCACTTGATAGGTTTGGTTTGTAAAGTTGACTCTTATGTGGTTATTTTCTTTTCTTCCTTCCATCCTAGAAGGATGATGGTAGTTTGGTTGAAACCTCATGATCCGGGGCGCCTGGGTGGCTCAGTCGTTAAGTGTCTGCCTTCCAGCTCAGGGCGTGATCCCAGAGTCCTGGGATCGAGCCCCACATCAGGCTCCTCTGCTGGGAGCCTGCTTCTTCCTCTCCCACTGCCCCTGCTTGTGTTCCCTCTCTTGTTGGGTGTCTCTATCTCTATCAAATAAATAAATAAAATCTTAAAAAAAAAAAGAAACCTCATGATCCAAGAGGAACATCTCCTCGGAATTTCAGAATATAGGCTGTATTGCCACGTTTTTACTCTCCCTACACCCACATGTACTTTATAGTTACTACTAATGCTTTTTAAAAAGCTAATTACATTTATTATGTAATACTTAAATCAATGGAAGAGTTTAATGCAAGGTTCGAAAACATTTTAAAAGTCTCGAGGTAATTGGGCACCTTTTCATGCCCGAATTCTACCAATATTATTTCTTTTTCTCTACTTGTAATGAGAAATTTCCTATCTCACTTCTGCTTTATGTTTTGAAAACCCCTAGGGCTTTTATGCAGCTTCACATCAGTGGTTCTTGTTTTCATACTACAGACATTGCTATCCCTTACTGGTCTTTTTATGCAAAGGCTTTCCCAACTTATGACTATTTTGTGAAATTACTGGGAGACTTCTTTGGTCTTTCTCTTGTATCTTGGTCACCTTTCTACTCAAATTTTCTCAGAGTATAAAAATCAACAAGTAAAGGACCACAGTACTTTTTATATGTGTCATTTTCTTATTTATCTTACTTGACCTGAAATTCTTAGTTTGTGACTCTCTTGAAATTTAATGCAAAGTCTTAGTCTATATGTTTAAGTATTTTTCTTGGTAGAGTGCTCATATTTTCCTCAGAAAACTAAAAGGGTCCATGTTCACACCGAGGTCAGGGACCACATTCTGAAGGGCTGAGTTCATATCTGATCTTTGTAGTTCCTGTAGTGTCCAATAGAGTGCTTGACAGATACGGTTGTCAGTCAACAGTAATATATGATTATGGAATGAACGAGAGAACAATAGGCATCCTACATTCATTCATTCTTCAACTGTTATAGCACACCGGCCATATAGTAGGTGCTGTAAACAAGACCTCCAGTTTCTGCTCTCATATATGCCTGATGGAGAGAGGCAGACAGTAAATAAACGCAGACAAGTATAATTTTGGAAGTGCTATTAAATTGTGAGAGTGTACGTTTGGCTCATATCAGAATATTACATTTTTGCTGGAAAGGTATGTCAGCTTTTGAAACTTGAACCGTGGGCCAATCTGTTCCTTTTTATGCCAATTCCAGGGGATCTTTGAGAAGGATGGAAGAAGCAATTATAGTTTTTATTTTTCAGCTTTGGATTCTTGAGTAGCTGTTCACTTTATATTTACATGACTAGGAAGGCAACTTATTGGACGTTCCTAGTCCTTGAGACCACTGCTACTAGAGTTAAGTAGAGGAATGAGTTCCCTGGATTGCCATAAATCTTTGACTTAGGGCCACGAAAGAGTATATTAGGACTCCTTCAGAACTTCCGACTCTGAAGTTAAGGGAAGAGAATGACTTGGTCCTGAAGACCAGGATGGTATGGCTACATGTACTCAGTATCTTTAGGACTCTCCTTCTTTCTTGCTTAGTAGGTTTTTCTCCATGGGGCTGGCAGTTTGGTGATTGGTATTCCTACATGAAAGTCATGGGGAGGACTTGTACTGGTTTACCTGGGGCCTAGTACACAGCCCTAAACACATCACTGAGGCTAGTGGAATGTGTATTTGGATTGCTTGGGCATGAGTCACATAGTCACTCCCATTTGTGTGGGAGGGTATGTAGGAAAGTGAGTGCTTTAGAGAAAGCACATGGGCAAGTGTGAGGGCGGGAACATGTAAAAACCAGTTGACAGAAAGGGAGTGTGAATGTGTGTGTATTTCGAGGAGCTTGAGGGTTGGGTGGGCGATACCAACCTCATGCAAACCACCAGGAATGGGTTCTCTGTCATAAGAAAGTAAGTCTTCTATCCATTTCAGAAAGGGATGCTGTTTAGTTGGTAATAATAGTCATCTTGTATAGAGAGTACAAAGGAAATACTTGGAAAGGGTTATCACATGTGGCTAATGTTAGACTCTTGTGGTTGTGAGCAAAAAAGACTCTCCACTTACCTCAAGAGAAGGGGGATACATTGTAAACTTATTTGGTTAGGAAAACCATTGGGAACTAAGGCAGCTCTTGAGGATAACCATGCTGTTTCTTTTATATGCCTCTTGGATATTCTCATAGTTCTCTGAGTGTCATTTTATTCTTTCTTTATTCACTGACTTCTTCAGTTTACCTATAGATTAATCTTTTTTTAATTCTAGCTGGCATGTAGATTATGTGACCCTGGCTCTAAATACAGTGTCTTCTACTTTGATCTTCCCCTTGAACCAGCCAATTAGTGCTATATTTCTTTGCTGAATTTTGGGACAAACCTATTACTTATTAGATTAGTTTGTTTGTGTATGTGTATTTGTGTGTGTGTATGTGTGTTTTGAAAATGACAGTCGACTTTCCTGGGAACTGTCCCCTCTTGTTAAAACCAGCTCTAGCCAGTGTCAAATGTACCATTTTGTTCAGGTCATACTGGTATATCCTCTTAGCAGGGATTGTGCATGGAGCATTTGATCTATGTATTCTATTTAATTTCCTAATGAAATGCTGAGGAAAATTAATGAACCATTCTATCCAGGTTGTCTTTACTAAAAGGTATACCTAAATTAAAATGGGCCAAGCAGTTCTATCAATTTCAGAGTTTGTGCTGGATCTTTAGAGATCTCTGGAACATAGACATGCCCTTTTTTATTCTTTTTTTAAAATATCTTATTTATTTATTTGACAGAGACAGCCAGCGAGAGAGGGAACACAAGCAGGGGGAGTGGGAGAGGAAGAAGCAGGCTCCCAGCGGAGGAGCCTGATGTGGGGCTCGATCCCATAATGCCGGGATCACGCCCTGAGCCGAAGACAGATGCCTAACAACTACGCCACCCAGGCACCCCAGACATGCCCATTTTAACCCAGTTTTATGTCCATTATATAAATTGTCTTATATTCTGGGCTGTTTTCTCTTGCCATTCAGGCATGCGGAGCTTAAGTTTTACCTCCAGTTGGTCTGTTTGTCAGACAGGAATGTCACCTCCCTGGATCTAGCTTTTTAAATCTTTTCCATTGTTGGGAAGTTAGATCCTGGTGATCTAACTACTAACTATTTCAGATCTTTAATGGTAAGTATATGGGAGCTACAGTGAAGTAACCTCAAGATTGCTCTTTTAGAATTAAGCCTTAGAGAGTTGCAACAATCCCTTGGGATGACAGGATATGGTTATATCTTGATTTAGAAAAAGGGATGAGGAAAAGAGAAAAAAAAAGGAGTGGTTAGCTATAGAGGCATTGAAAAGGAGAGTAGTCTTAGTTGGCTCTTTTTATAATGTCACAGTTATGTAATATATGCTGTTAAATTTAACCAAGTGGAATTATTCTTTTGATCATAAACTCCTCTTTAATGCTGAGAAGGTTTATATATAACCTACACAGTAAATGTAAAGCGGCATACGTATTTCAGCTTTGAAACTACATTAAACCACATACGTTTTATTCAGTGTTTCAGTGAATTGGAAAATTAGGTCATTTTTGAAAAATTTTCTCAGCAATTTATGCCTTGAATTGTTTATTTAAATAAATCAGGCATAATTAAAAATTCAGAATCATAAACACATTTATGGGATTGTGACATTTCAGAACTTTTTTTAGAAATGAATTTTGTAAATTAATGCCTATTATTTTCTCTTCTGAAAACCTGAAAGGTTTTACATAACATTTAAAAGTTATGGTTACAGTGCTTATGAGGACAAAAAATGGATAATACTGCAGTAGGCATATTAGTGTGTATTTATACACATAATATAGCATGACTAAGAAAAAATGTAATGCTTGTATGCAGTTCTTGGTACCTTCATAATTTGGAGACTGCCTATATTATAATGTAAAACAAATGCATTTTGTAGTTAGGTTGAGTATATTATATTTTCTTTCTGGTTTTGGCAGTGCAGACACATGTCGTAAAACATCCTAACATGAGGATATGGAAATATCTGGGCCACCTCAAGTGGTCAGAAGTTACAGCGGATTATTTCATACTTTTTGATCTCCTGCCGTGCATGAAATTACAGTGCCCTAGCGTCTTCACTTAATAATCATTGACTGAATATGTTGGTTTCAAGGCATAGCTTACTTTATAAGTTTTGCCCTAAATGCAGGCCTTTTTCAACTTCAGCATTTTATGACTCTAAATGTATTTGAAATTATTACACTTTATCATAGAATACTGATGACACTTTTTAACATTCTTTTCAAAATGATATTTAAGAAATGGCTCTATGTACTTGAGAGGAGATATTTTTAAATTAATATTTGGTGCTCTTTAAAAATAGTGCTCAGATTTTTTAAAAAATTAAAATTTTGTGTTTCATTATACAAAGTTATTTTACTAAAGCTTATAGCAAACAGAAATGATCCATACACTTCAGATAGTGTTTTATTTAGTTAAGTAAGGATGTATGTTTGCTGTGTGTGTGTATATACCATATATATGTGGTTATTACACAGAAGCATTCCATTTATTATATTCCCCCATTCCTCAGTAGATTTTAATAAGTTCTGATTACTTTAGAGGATAAAGACAGATGTCTGTTAAAAGAGAATCTAGCTAGAGAGTGAGCATACACACTTTTGCTAAAAGCAAAGTGACACTAGAAAGTTAAGGATTGAATGTGAGATGAACGGTACTGGACATACAAAGTTGTAGGATTGAGTGGAAGAGGAGATAACTTAAAGCGCAATGGTCAAGGAGGTCATCCTGGATTTGCAAGATGGATAGGATAGGTATGGAAAGGTGACGGGTGAGGAGAATATGAACTTTCCCACTGATTAGATAGAGTCTGTTGCATGACAGTTGTATTCCCAGTGTTGGTTACATAGTAGGGGATCAGGGAGTGTTTCTTTGTTCATTCATTTATCATCCATACACCTGAAGTTGTCACTTTTTTTTTTTTTTTAAAGATTTTATTTATTTATTTAACAGAGGGAGACAGCTAGCGAGAGAGGGAACACAAGCAGGGGGAGTGGGAGAGGAAGAAGCAGGCTCCTAGTGGATGAGGCTGATGTGGGGCTCGATCCCAGAATGCCGGGATCACGCCCCGAGCCGAAGGCAGACGCTTAACGACTGCACCACCCAGGCGCCCCATGAAGTTGTCACTTTTAAAATGGTCACTTGTTCATTTTGAAATTTGGCTCTAATAATTGTTGACATTTTACAATTACTTGGCAGTGCTTTTATCTTTGTGATATATAAAGTCAGTGTCTTAGATTTGATGAAATAAAGACTCCTTGGGTAACATAAAAGATAATGCTTAGAATTATACTGTTGAAGGTTTTTTCTTATTGAGATGGATTACAATTTTATGTGAGTCAACTTTTGAAGATATTCTTATGAACTTTGTTTTTGACAGTTTTAGAGAAAAACAGGGCAAGAACATAATATTTATTTAAAAAGAAAAATATGAAGACATTGCAAAGAAGTGTTGGTTTTCATTTTTTAGGTGAAAATATTTAATGGGCTAGTCTCAATCTTAAGTTTAGTGTCATACACAACAGGGTAATTAATAAGGGCGATTAATGTGTATTGAGTTCCATGGAACATTGTAAAAGTACTTTTGTTAAGTTGATGAATTAGACTAAATGTTATATGTGGCCTTAGTTACCACACAGTGTACAGACCTAATCCATTCGTTTTTCCAATATGTTTTACCAGCTATAGGGAAAAAAAAAAAAGTTTCCAATCATGGCTCTCAGTACTCCAGGGATTGGATCCTACTTTCCAACCATATCTGAAAAGTGAAGGCTCACCTAATAGCATCAGGTAATTGGCTGCCACATGCATGTCCTCTATTCTTGGGTAACACAAGGAAAGTGGTCAGATAATTTTATTCCACTTTCCTTACTTTTAAAAATTCTCCCCAGTCTAGCACCAGAAGGGATTAGTGGCCATTTGGAATGTTTGATTCCTTTTCCATTACCCCCTGCTGCCTTTTTTCTAGGTTTGTGAGTGAAAACCCAAATCAAGGTTCTTTAGATAATTTTGTCTCAGAAAATCATAAATTACTGATTTTTTTTTCTTGCCCAATAATAAGTCTTCAAAGAGCTAGAGAATGCAAGGTCATGGTAATTTACAGGCGTCATCTTCTTAGAGGGCCATTTTTGACCCATTAGTTCCTTCCAGTTTTGCACTAGAAGTCTTAGACATCCATATTTTAACTAGTGTGTCTGTAGTTTAATTTTTTTAATAGGGGAGATTTTTAATGTTATGTGGTACTCATTTGAATGTTTTGCTTAACTGAACAACCTTGTAGGCCATACCAGGTGTTCAGGAATCAGAAGATAATAATATTCTTGTAATACAAACAATAATTGCTCTTTCATGAATATTTCAGAAGTATAGGTAGAACCATGCTCTTTAATGCTATAGTTAAGGGCATCTGTTATCCAGAATTATAGTAGTTGTGTTTGAGGCTGGTATATAATTTCTATCTTAATGTGCTGTCATTTTGATTACATGCAGTTGAACATTTTTTAAATTGTATTAGCCATTTGCATGAAATATTCAGAACTTTTGCTCAGTTTTCTCACTATTTAGAGATAAGAAAACTGATTCTGAGAAAGAAAGTGATTTGCCTAAGGTAGTATTTAAGTGGGGGAGAGCAGATTCAGAACTAGTAACAGGTAGATTGCAGTCTGGTGTATTTTTAGTACTTGTGTAGACATGCATACATAGCAACATTAGAATTTGATCATTTGAACTTCCTTGATTATTTGGTTTCTGAATAATATAGTGCGTTTTGTCATGGTGATAGATGATTCTATCGTAATGTAAGCTTCCTTAAATTGCATATGCTTGGACCATATTGTCTTTTAATAGAGCCTTTGACTTGGAACTGTAGATTGTAGGAAATACATGATTGAATTTCTTTAGTATGGTGAATTTTAGTAGTTCATTTGCCAAATGGTATTATGTATCTGGGGATTTTTATTTCCTTGTGGCCTTCTCTTTTGCTAATGATGTGAAGTATTTTTCTTCCTTTCTGTGTCTATTCTTTGTTATTATGAATAACATTTGTTTTGAGCTAGTAAGCATAATATTAACTTTATTTAAATGATAGCATGGATATTTATCTCTAGTTGTAGATACTATACCCCAAGACATAATTTGAGGGAAGTAACCCTAGCAAAAATAGAGATTTATCACAGATCGTTTCCCAGGTAAAGTATTCAGGCTATCATTAAGACTTCATAGCAGGGGTGCCTGGGTGGCTCAGTCGTTAGGCCTCTGCCTTCAGGTCGGTGTGGTCCCAGCGTTCTGGGATCGAGCCCCGCATCGGGCTCCTCCACTGGGAGCCTGCTTCTTCCTCTCCCACTCCCCCTGCTTGTGTTCCCTCTCTCGCTGGCTGTCTCTCTCTCTCTGTCAAATAAATAAATAAATAAATAAATAAATAAATAAATAAATAAAGACTTCATAGCAATATGGTGTATGCTGTTATAATGTGGCCTTAAAATTATATTTGTATTAATGGCAAAAAATAGAGTGATGCTATTAATACCAGGTGTATGTTTTGTAATGGAGGGCTTTTTGGATGTATGAAAACATAAAGCAGTGCTGTTCAGTAGAGCTTCTTGCGGTGATGGAAATGTTCTATATCCACGCTGTGTTACTGCTGTAGCAGTTGAGCATTTGAAGTGTGGCTAGTCCAACCAAAGACTGCATTTTAAATTTTACTTAATTTTAGTTAATTAAATTTAAATAATCAAATGTAGTTAGTGTCTGGTATTGGATAAGCAGAATAAAAGGAGCCTTTCTTACCCACTTATCCAGCTTTCCATGAGGGTTGTAGGGTAATCCAGGCTCATACTTTAATCTTCCTTACCTGCAGTAAGTAGCCTTCTTATCTTTATTTTCAGTACATTTGGATTTTGCTTGTATGATGGAGAAGGTCTTTCTATCCCAGGTTTCCCTCATCACCTCTACCTTTAGTTTTTTAGTTTATCACCATGCCTTTTACTTCGAATTCTTTATATCCTATGTGTCCAGTCAAGAGTGGTAATGTTCTTCAATATGTGTTCTGGCTACTGTTTTTTCCCTAATTTAAGTTTGTGTGTTTTCTCTCTTTGCTGTGACATCAGCACATCCTTTCCCCGCTCATGGAAAAGTAAAGTGATTTTATTTCTTGAAAGGAGATTATGCGACTGAGCAGATTTATTCGTTATCTTACTGGCAACAGCTGCTGAACAGCTGCTGTGTTATCAAGGAGCCAGGTGTTAATCTAATAATTGTAAAAATGTTTGCTGCTGCAAACCTAAGGTATCTATGCATTAGTCCTGGGCAGTGAAGCTTCTTTAGAAGCCTGCCTTTTTAACTTTAATTCCTTGAGGATTCTCTTGAATTCTGGGAATTATATTTTCATTATCTGATTTTGCTCTGATTGAGAAAGACTGATCTCTTCTCAGAATTTTGCTTAACTCAGACTGATGAGATAAGTCATTTCATTTAATAAATATACGTTAAACACCTACTAAGTGCTAGTCATTGTTCTGGGTGCTATGGCAATGAGCAAGGCTGACCAAGTCCTGCTTATTGTTGGATTTATTGTCTAGTTAGGGAAATGGACTTTAAGCAAGAAAACACAGAAGATGTTAGACAGTAATCTGTTTTAAAAAAAATTAGCAGGATAATTTAATAAAGACTAACTAGGCTTGGTCGAGGTCAGTACTTCAGATTTCATAGTTAGGGAAGAGAAAATAACATTTGACATCCAGATACCAAGACAAGATCATATACTGCCCAACCTGACGTAGCAGTCCAAGGAACTTTCCTTTTAACCTTCTAAAGTTCTGCCTCTTCGAGCCTGACAGAAATCTTTATGGAAAGCCCATGGAAAGCATGCTTGTTTAAAAGGGACAAATATATCTCTTCTTTGATCCAACCCCCAAAATGTCTGCCATTTCCAAAGGAAACATACTACTTGACATAATTGCACTTTCAAAGGTAAGTTCCGTAATAGACTTTTGATCTGAAATTGTACTAGACTGATTTCATTTATTTCTTATAAGTTTTATGTACAGTATTTAGTTCTTTATATACCTTTTATGTTCTGCAGAGTATTTGGGATGGAAATTTCATGCACATCACTTTTATAGGTAGGTCTGTTACTATCAAGAGGCAATTTAATGCCTTCATTGGTGTTTTGTTTTGTTTTGTTTTGTTTTGTTTTGTTAGAAATGCTCAGCAAACTGTATGTACAATCCTATGTTATAAGGTACTGGGATCACTGAACTGGAATTAGAGGTACGGTGGTGGTCACAGATAACAGTATCTGTTTTTTTCTCTTAAGTTTAGTTCTATATGAGACAGAAATCCTCCCCATTTGTAGGCAATTTTGTCCTGTAAATACATAGGTTGGAAACAGGAAAACAGGAATTAAGCCTGACAGACTCTGCTTTTGACCAAAAGAGTAGGTCCCTGCATCACTACAGATATTCTGGCTTTCTACATCTTCCTCTGTCTTCCTCATTGCTAGATGTGTCTCATAGACATCCTTAGAAGAGGAGAACATCAGGATTTCATTAGACCCTGGAGCTGACCTGTTCACCTTATAGTAAATAATGTTATAATGATCTCAAAAGATGATGAGAAGGCATTAGATGAAATTCAACAGTCTGTTTTAAAAAAACACACAAATAGGAGCACAAGTAGAGATAGACGGTCATTTTTTAAACCTTTTTAAAAAGAAATTTCAGTCAAGAAACATCGTTACGCTTAACATTTGAAACTTTTCTAATAAATAGTCGTACATCGTGCCCACTATCATTACAGTTTCTTGACACTTGATATTCTGGACATACCAACCAATAGTATTTGAAAAGTGAAAAATATGATATAATAATATTGAAAAGGAGGAGGAGGACTTAGTTTTTGGAAGTATACAAGAAAGTCATTAGCCATAAATTTCAGCATGATGTTTTCTTGTGTTCAAATGATACGCTCTAAAGGATGCATTTATAATAGCAATAAAAGATAATAAGTAACAAAGAATTTATAATAGCAAATAAGGTATGAGATAGCTTCAAATAAACCTAAGGACTATTTAGGATCTAAGATAATCTAATTAAGTGTGATTTTAATCAATACTAACAAGACTAATATGATATGACAGAATGGTTTTAAAGTTTGTCCAGTGAAGTAAACATGAGAATAGTTATTAGAAAAATTCCAGGGGGAAAATATGGATGGAATGCATAGAGGAACTAGCCTTATTCCAAAATATTAAACATGTAATGAAAGGCTCAGTTGTTGAAATAGTTTAGTACTGACACTGAAATAGATTAGTAGACCTGAATGGAGATTGCAGTAAAAAACCCAAATATATAAGTACATTTAGTATGTGTTAAAATTTATTTTTCATATCAGTAGGGGAAAAAAGGGATTATTCTATAACACTTGGGAATAATTGGCCAGTAATATGGATAAAGATAAAGCCGATCTGTGCCTTGTTTTTAAACAAGAATAAAATTACGAATGGTCCAAATATGCAAGTATTAAAAATGAAATTGGAGAAGCAGTGGAGATATGAGTGAATTTAAAAAGTGATTTTGTTATAGGGAAGATCTTTCTCTCTGTGACATAAGTCTCAAAAGCCAAAAAAAAAAAGCTTGATATATTTAACTACATAAAAATTAAAATGCTGAAGTTCATTAAGCAACTTAAATACTAAAAACCATTCTGGGAGGAAAGGGAGTGGATATTTTCTTCATATTTGGTAAAGGGCAAATGTTCTTTAACCTAAAGTTCTCTTATAAATTAATAAAAAGATACACCCTCTGAAAGAAAAATGTGTAAAATATACAAACGATTCATAAACACAATTGGATATCCAGGAAACCTACAAGGATGCACAGTCTTCCTGATTCATGAAGAAGTTAAAATAAAAGCAAGATGTTATTTTATATTGTAGACCTATCACACTGGCAAGGATTTAAAGTTTGCTTCTCAGTGATGGCATGAATGTGAGAAAACCTCTCATCATTTGTGGAATTGGTAATTGACAGAACCTTTTGGAAAAGAAACCTGGTCGTATATGTCAAAATTAAAAGTGTTTGTATATTTGGATCTAGCAGTTCCACTTACAGGGATTTATCACAGGAGTTACATGAAGGTGTAGGTGAACGATGGTTCATTTTATCATTGTGTGTAATGACAAAAATTAAAGAGAGACATGTTTTATCAGGTGACTGGTGTTAAGTTACAGTCTATACAGTGATACACTGTTAGAATGTTTGAAAAATTAGATGTTTATGTTTTGGTGTAGAAAGGTGTACAAAATACAATCGATAAAAAGGATAGCTTGCATTATAATGTGGATATAAGTAAAACATTTTACAATTAGAAATGTAAAGTTTAAATCTGCATGGTAAATGTATTTGAAAGATAAACTGTTAACAGCTGTCTATGGAGAAGGATGGGGGGTTGAAAGTAATAAGATAGGGGAATTTTTGCTTTTTACTCTGAGTCCTTCTGTACTACTAATTTTTTCCTTTTTTAAAAAACAGGAGTATTTTATATTTTAAAGTTAAAAGAAATCAAAACAGTATCAGAGTTTAGATCTATACCAAACATAATTAATATCTTGTGGACCTTTATTCCTCTTAATAGAAAATACAAAACAGGAACTTTTAATTCTGTGGCCAAATATTTATTTATTTGAGAATAACATTGATTTTGCATTCTAAGTGTTCATGATATTTGGTTTACCCTCCTCCTCAGTTCAGTGGTTTTCCCAAAAGATCTAACAGCACTTTCTCTCTGGAGACTTCCTTTTCCTTTGTTCTACCTACATGATCCTGACTTTATTTAATAACCAGTGGGCTTTGTCTCAGTCCAAAAGTAGGGAAAGTTTTTGCTCTACCTTTAAAAAAAATGTTTATTTATTAATTTTTAAAATTTTAATAATTAACGTATAATGTATTATTTGTTTTAGGGGCACATGTCTGTGATTCATCAGTCTTACACAACACACAGTACTCACCAAAACACATACCCTTCCCAGTGTCCATCACCCAGCCACTCTATCCCTCCCACCTCCCCTCCCCTCCAGCAACCCTCAGTTTGTTTCCTGAGATTAAGAGTCTCTTATGGTTTGTTTCCCTCTCTGGTTTCATCTTTTTTCATTTTTTCCTCTATTCCCCTATGATCCTCTGCCTTGTTCTCAAATTCTACATATCAGTGAGATCATATGATAATTGTCTTTCTCTGATTGACTTATTTCGTTTAGCATAATACCCTCTTGTTCCATCCACATTGTTGCAAATGGCAAGATTTCATTTTTTGATGGCTGCATAATATTCCAGTGTGTGTGTGTGTGTGTGTGTGTGTGTGTGTGTGTGTGTGTGTATACCACATCTTCTTTATCCATTCATCTGTTGAAGAACATGTGGGCTCTTTCCATAGTTTGGCTGTTGTGGACATTGCTGCTATAAACATTGGGGTTCAGGTGCCTCTTTGGATCACTACATTTGTATCTTTGGGGTAAATACCCAGTAGTGCAATTGCTGGGTCATAGGGTAGCTCTATTTTCAACTTTTTGAAGATCTTCCATACTGTTTTCCAGAGTGGCTGCACCAGCTTACATTCCCACCAATAGTGTAGGAGGGTTCCCCTTTCTCTGCATCCTCACCAACATCTGTCATTTCCTGACTTGTTAATTTTAGCCATTCTGACTGGTGTGAGGTGATGTCTTAGTGTGGTTTTGATTTATATTTCCCTGATGCCGAGTGATGTTGATCACTTTTTCATGTGTCTGTTGACCGTTTGGATGGCTTCTTTGCAGAAATGTCTGTTCATGTCTTCTGCCCATTTCTCGATTGGATTATTTGGGTTTTGGATGTTGAGTTTGTTAAGTTTTTTATAGATTTTGGATGCTACCCCTTTATTTGATAAGTCATTTGCAAATATCTTCTCCCATTCTGTTGGTTGTCTTTTGGTTTTGTTGACTGTTTCCTTTGCAGTGCAAAAGCTTTATATCTTGATGAAGTCCCAGTAGTTCATTTTTGCCTTACTTCCCTTGCCTTTGGTGATGTGTCTAAGAAGTTGCTGCGGTTGAGGTCACAGAGATTGTTGCCTGTTTTCTCCTCAAGGATTTTGACGGATTCCTGTCTTGCATTTAGGTCTTTCATCCATTTTGAGTCTATTTTTGTTTATGGTGTAAGGAATTCTTCTGCATATGGCCGTCCAATTTTCCCAACACCATTTATCGAAGAGACTGTCTTTTTTCCATTGGATATTCTTTCCTGCTTTGTTGAAGATTAGTTGACCATAGAGTTGAGAGTCCATTTCTGAGTTCTCTATTCTGTTCCATTGATCTATTTGTTTTTGTGCCAGTGCCATACTGTCTTGATGATTACAGCTTTGTAATAGAGCTTGAAGTCTGGAATTGTGGTTCCACTAGCTTTGGGTTTCTTTTTCAACATTCCTCTGGCTATTCGGGGTCTTTTCTGGTTCCATACAAATTTTAGGATTATTTGTTCCATTTCTGTGAAAAAAGTTGATGGTATTTTGATAGGGATTGTATTGAATGTGTAGATTGCTCTAGGTAGCATAGACATTTTCACAATATTTGTTCTTCTAATCCATGAGCATGGAATGTTTTTCCATTTTTTTTGTGTGTCTTCCTCAATTTCTTTCATGAGTATTCTGTAGTTTTCTGAGTACAGATCCTTTGCCTCTTTGGTTAGATTTATTTCTAGGTTCTTATGGTTTTGGGTGCAGTTGTAAATAGGATCAACTCCTTAATTTTTCTTTATTCTGTCTCGTTGTTGTATAGAAATGCAACTGATTTCTCTGCATTGATTTTATATCCTGCCACTTTACTGAATTCCTGTATGAGTTCTAGAAGTTTTGTGGTGGAGTCTTTTGGGTTTTCCACATAAAGTATCATATCATCTGGAGAGAGTGAGAGTTTGACTTCTTTGCCAATTTGGATGCCTTTTATTTCTTTTTGTTGTCTGATTGCTAATGCTAGGACTTCTGGTACTTCGTTGAACTGCAGTGGTGATAGTGGACAACCCTGCTGTGTTCCTGACCTTAGGGGGAAAGCTCTCAGTTTTTCCCCATTGAGAATGATATTCGCTGTGAGTTTTTCGTAGATGGCTTTTATGATATTGAGGTATGTTCCCTCTATCCCTACACTGTGAAGAGTTTTAATCAAGAAAGGATGCTGTACTTTGTCAAATGCTTTTTCTGTATCTACTGAGAGGATCATATAGTTCTTGTCCTTTCTTTTATTAAGGTAGTGTATCACATTGATTTGCAGATGTTGAACCAACCTTGCTGCCCAGGAATAAATCTCGCTTGGTCATGGTGAATAATGCTTTTAATATACAGTTGGATCCTATTGGCTAGTATTTTGGAGAGAATTTTTTGCATCCATGTTCATCAGGAATATTGGTCTCTTATTCTTTTTGGTGGGGTCTTTGTCTGGTTTTGGGATCAAGTTAATGCTGGCCTCATAAAATGAGTTTGGAAGTTTTCATTCCATTTCTGTTTTTTGGAACAGTTTCAGAAGAATAGGTATTAATTCTTCTTTGACTGTTTGGTAGAATTCCCCTGGGAAGCCATCTGGCCCTGGGCTCTTGTTTGTTGGGAGATTTTTGATTACTGTCTCAATTTCCTTGCTGGTTATGGGTCTGTTCAGGTTTTCTGTTTCCTCCTGGTTCAGTTTTGGTATTTTATACTTTCTCTAGGAATGCATCCATTTCTTCTAGATGGTCTAATTTGTTGGAGTATAGTTGCTCATAATACGTTCTTATAATTGTATTTCTTCAGTGTTGTTTATAATCTCATTCATTGATGATTTTATTTATTTGGATCCTTTCTCTTTTCTTTTTGATAAGTCTGGCCAGGGATTTATTTATCTTATTAATTATTTCAAAGAACCAGCTCCTAGTTTTGTTGATCTGTTCTGCTGTTCTTTTGGTTAATATTTCATTGATTTCTGCTCTGATCTTTATTATTTCTCTTCTGCTGGGTTTAGGCTTTATTTGCTGTTCTTTCTCCAGTTCCTTTAGGTGTAGGGTTAGGTTGTGTATTTGAGACCTTTCTTGTTTCTTGAGAAAGGCTTGTATTGCTACATACTTCCCTCTTAGGTCTGCCTTTGCTGCATCCCAAAGATTTTGAACGATTGTGTTTTCATTTTCATTTGTTTTGAGTTTCAAAGCATTGTGGTCCAGAAAATATGCATGGAATGATCCCATCTTTTGGTACCAGATGAGACCTGATTTGTGACCCAGTATGTGATCTATTCTGGAAAATGTTCCATGTGCTCTAGAGAAGAATGTGTGTTCTCTAGCATGGAATGTTCTGAATATATCTGTGAAGTCCATCTGGTCCAGTGTGTCATTTAAAGCCTTTATTTCCTTGTTGATCTTTTGCTTAGATGATCTTTCCATTTCAGTGAAGGGGTGTTAAAGTCCCCTACTATTATTGTATTATTGTCATTGTATTTCTTCGATTTTGTTATTAATTGGCTTATATAATTGGCTGTTCCCATGTTAAGGGCATAAATTTTTATAATTGTTAGATCTTCTTGTTGGATATACCCTTTCAGTATGATATAGTGTCCTTCTCCATCTCTTATTACAGTCTTTGGTTTAAAATCTAGTTTGTCTGATATAAGGATTGCCACCCCAGCTTTCTTTTGATGTCCGTTAGGATGATAAATGGTTTTCCACCCCATCACTTTACATCTGGAGGTGTCTTTGTGTCTAAAATGAGTCTCTGGCAGACAGCATATCAACGGGTATTGCTTTTTTATCCGATCTGATACCCTGTGTCTTTCGATTGGGGCATTTAGCCCATTTACATTCAGGGTAGCTATTGAAAGATATGAATTTAGTGCCATTATATTGCCTGTAAGGTGACTGTTACTATATATTGTCTCTGTTCCTTTCTGGTCTATGTTACTTTTGGGCTGTCTCTTTGCTTAGAGGACCCCTTTCAATATTTCTTGTAGGGCTGGTTTGATGATCACACATTCTTTTAGTTTGTTTGTCCTGGAAGCTTTTTATCACGCCTTCTATTTTCATTGACAGCCTAGCTGGATAAAGTATTCTTGGCTGCATATTTTTCTCATTTAGTACCTGAACATATCATGCCAGTCCTTTCTGACCTGCCAGGTCTCTGTGGATAGGTCTGCTGCCAGTCTAATGTTTCTACCATTGTAGGTTAGAGACCTCTTGTCCCAGGCTGCTTTCAGGATTTTCTCTTTGTCTCTGAGATTTGTAAGTTTTACTATTAGATATCGGAGTGTTTACCTATTTTTATTGATTTTGAGGGGGGTTCTTTGTGCCTCCTGGATTTTGATGCCTGTTTCCTTCCCCAAATTTGGGAAGTTCTCTATAATTTGCTCCAGTATACCTTCTGCCCCTCTCTTTCTTCTTCTTCTGGGATCCCAATTACTCTAACATTGTTTTGCTTTATGGTATCACTTACCTCTCCGATTCTCCCCTTGTGATCCAGTAGTTGTTTATCTCTCTTTTTCTCAGCTTCTTTATTCTCCATCATTTGGTCGCCTGTGTCACTAATTCTCTCTTCTGCGTCATATATCCTAGCAGTTAGAGCCGCCATTTTTTGATGACATCTCATTAATAGCCTTTTCGATTTCAACTTGGTTAGATTTTATTTCTCCAGAAAGGAATTCTCTAGTGTCTTCTATGCTTTTTTCAAGCCCAGCTTGTATCTTCATAATCATTATTCTGAACTCTAGTTCTGACATCTTACTAATGTCCTTATTGAGTAGGTCCCTGGCATTTGGTACTGCCTCTTGTTCTATTTTTTGAGGTGAGTTTTTCTGTTTTGTCATTTTGTTGAGAGAAGAATAAATGAATAAGAACAAAATTTTGCTAAAAGGGTAACAATGACTCCAGAGAAATATGCACTAAACAAATCAGAAGAGACCCAAAACTGGGGGGAAAAAGGAAAAAAAAAAAGTGAATGGATCAGGGGGGTGAATGGAACAGAGCCACATACTAGATTTTGGGTCTATTTTGGTCTGTTAGAAGAAACTGCATCCCAAAATTTTAAAGATAGAAAAACTTACACATATACAAAAATAAGATTAAATACAATGAAGGGATAGAATGTATCTGTAAAAATTAAATTAAAAAAGATTTTAAAAAGGAGTTGATAAAATAAGAAATTGGTTGAAAAGGGAAAGAAGAAAAATTTTTTCAAAAAGAAGAAATAAAGAAAATTTAAAAAAAATTAAAGTTGAAAAACTAAAGAATCATGGGGCAAATGCCATGAATTCTATGTGCTGTATTCCCTTAGCTCTGGAGTTTTGCAGTTCTCATTGATTGGTAAACTTGGTCGTGGCAGGATGCTCTTGCTGATCTTCTGGTGGAGGGGCCTGTTGGATTGATTCTCAAATGTCTTTGCCCCAGGCGGAATTGCACTGCCCTTGCTAGGGGCCAGGCTAAGTCATCTGCTCTGGTTTGCTCTCTGTGGCTTTTGTTCCCTGAAAGCTTTCTGCACAGCTTTAGAGGATGAGAGTGAAAATGGCGGCCTCCCAATCTCTAGCCCTGGAGCCGGTAGCTCGGGGCCCCACTCCTCAGTGAGCCCACAGAAAAGCAGTCAATCACTCCTGTGTCTCTGGTCTCTGGCCGCACTCCGTGCTCACCCAGCCTGTGACCACTGTTTCTGTCTCTGACACACGGCCCTGTTTGGAGTGTCTAAACCCAGCGGATTCCTGTGGTACGCTCCTGGCGGAAGGGGAGTCTCCTCCGGTCTGCCGCTTGTTGGGCCCCTTCTCTTCGACAGTTCACGGTTTATGGCCACCCTGAGCTGAGAGCCCACTCCTCAGCTCACTCTTTGCAGCCGGCTTCCCCGCTCCAGTACCTGGGAGCTCTGCTGCACTCAGGCACCCCCAGTCTTTCTGTGACCCCGAGGGTCCTAAGACCACACTCTCCCAGCGAGGGTTCCACACCCTCGCTTAGCCACCAGAGCAACGTCCCTTACCAGAGCAGACTTCTAAAAGTTCCGATTTTAAGTGCTCCGTTGCTCTGTCCCTTGCCAGTAGCCAGCGGATGGAGACTCCCTCCCTTCTGTGGTGTATCCCATATATCGCCTTAGATTTACGTTTCTGCACCTCCTACCTTGCAGAAAGTAGTCGCTTTTCTGTTCATAGAGTTGCTGTTATTCTTTTCTTCATTTTCCGGTTAAGTTTGTAGGTATTCAGAATTGTTGATAGCTATCTAGCTGAATTCCTGGGACCAGACAAAATTTAGTTCTCCTACCCCTCCGCCATCTTGGACTCTCCAGTTTTTGCTGTAGTTTAACTGTGATTTGGTTAGTCAGTGGGTCAGATTTCAGATTTCATCACTATACTTCTGGGTTAGAAAATGCCATTCGCTATTTATAAGACATACCCACCCTAGAAGCAGAAGGCAGTGTGATTTGCTCTCTAAAATATCATGAAAGCCCTTCTGTCTGCAGTCTCCCAACATTGTAGTTCGCTATTCTTGTATTTAACTGGTGTGGGAGTTCTTTCTCTAAGAACTTCTTCTTAACAAGGCTATTCCATGTCATATGTTCTTTACCAGTTCTAACAACTATACTCCCTTCTCTATTTTAATACATACATGGACCACTTTCAAACCATGGTCTTGCCAAGAAAAAACTATCCATATTTACTATGCAAAAATGACAAGTAGTTGTCCTCTCCCTAAAAGTACTCAAAAAAATTCTGACATATAAAACACAATCATTTCCTCCAACACCATCCAGAATAACTGTACAGAAGTTAAGTCTTCTGCATGGAGTTGGTTGAGACCTTTAGTGTGGTTGTTCATAAGTAATTCTTGATCAGAAAATAGCATCTCCCAGAAGCAAGTTATACTTTAACTCTGGTTATATGGTTTGTTAAAAACCTTGTTTGAGTCCCTGAAGAGGAAAATGATTACCCATGATCCATTCATCTGTAATACACTATATTGTTTAGGTTTTTCCCATCTTTTTCAACATTTCTTCAGAAGTTATCTTTCTCCTCCCAAGCCAACTCCTAACATGCCAGTAGTAGGATCTTTACACCTTCATACCTTCTTAAGGAAGAACTTCCTTCTAAAAGTTAATTGTGGTCTTTTGGCAAAGGTCAAAAATAGAAAGTTCTGTTTGTTTAGTTTAAAGCCTAAGGTCGGTATTATTCTTAGATTTCTCTTCAACTCTATCTCTACTTCAACATCTAGTTTCTATAGCAACTGAGGTATAGTTAGTAGCTGGGTCAGAAAAGAGGAATTTTATATGTAAAGGTATTTAGTTTTTAACATAGAGAAAGAAGATACCAGGCAACACTTCACAGCTTTTCCAGGTGGAGCCCATGTTTTGTTTCTCAGGAATTCTAGATTTTTTTCCTGAAGAGGCCAGACACTTCCTCTTTTTCAAACAGCCCCAGAAAACAGCCCCAGAAAAGATTGCTGTTTCTCTTTTCAACTATTTAATCCTTTTCAAATTAATTAACCAAATTAAGATAGCTAAGAGAGAGAACTCTTCTGTGGAGAAATTGTAGTGACCAGTAGAATTATTTCTCTGGGAATCACTTAGCAAAATGCCTTTTTTTTTTTTTACCTTGGATTCCTTAACCATTGATGGCTTTTTTGTTTTTTGTCTCATTTAAGTACGATTGGGAAAATCTGGGTACTTTTGTCCGTGTTCTTAGTCTAGCTGGATTAAGGTATAGATGCTGTTGTATCACTCATGTGGGGAAATACTGGAGGTGGAAGAAATACTGTCAGACACTAAAAAGGATAATATCGAAGAGATGGTGTAAGTGCTTAAGGTTACATCTTGAGAAATGTTTATATACTTTAAATGGGAATGATGTCCTATTTTTTTTTTTTTTAGTTGTTCAAACTGGAGGAAGATCAATGCTTTTTTTATATTATAGGAACTACCTTCTGTTGAAGAACTCACTATTATTCTGCCTGAAGATATTGAATTAAAGCCTCTTGGGATGGTTTCAAGTATTATTGAGCAATTAGGTATGTAAATAATTTTATGAATAAAATTACATCCAAATATGCATTCATCAAATCAAAGACTTTATGACTAGTGCATTTTCTGTGAAATATGTAATAATACTTCATTTTATAGTCATTAAGTTTGAGTAGATAAATTCATTTTTAAAAACTTATTATGTTAGTCACCATACAGCACATCATTAGTTTTTGATGTAGTATTCCATGATTCATTGTTTGCGTATAACACCCAGTGTTCCATGCCATATGTGCCCTCCTTAAATTCATTTTTTACTTATATACGTAACTCATAAATGCGATGTCTTTTTTAAAATTCAAAGTCTGCTTTTACTGACATTTCTCCAGAACTTTGATTTGGTATGTTTGTTTTTTATTGCTATTGAGTTGCTACAAATTTAGTGGCTTTAAACAAGATAAATTTGTTGTTTTATAGTTCTGTGAGCCAGAAGTCTGATGTAGGTCTCACTGGGCTAAAATCAAGGGGTGCGTCAGGGCTGAGTTCCTTTCTGAAGACTCTAGGGGAGAATCTGTTTTCTTGAGCCTTTCAGCTTCTAGATGCTGCCTGTATTCCTTGGCTCATGTCTCCCTTCCTTCATCTTCAAAGCCAGTAATATACCTTCTCTGTGACCCTTCTCCCTTCATCACATCTCTCCCTGACCAAAGCCTGGAAAGATTATCTGCTTTTAAGGACTCTTTAGTTTGGGCCTACATGAATAATCCAGGATAATCTCCCCATTTCAAGTTCCTTAACCTTATTCGCATCTGCAAAATCTTTTTTTTTTTTTTTTAATGTAAGGTAGGACCTTGATAATCACATCTGCAAAATTCTTTTTTTTTTTAAATGTAAGGTAGCATATTTATAAGTTCAGAGATTAGGGTGTGTGGGTGTCTTTTGGTGGGGGGAACATTATTCTGCCTACTGCCTTTGATTTTTATTTTAGAAACATGTAAATTAGAAAGTTCTGTGATTTAATACCATGAAATATAAAGCTGTTGGTTATAAGAGAACTCAATATTACAAATTTCTTTTAGCCCCAGGTTGTGACGTAGGTATACTAAAGGCCTTGAAGTTCATGTAAGCTACCATTAGCTCTCATAGTAAGAACCATCTGAAAGTAGAACTCAGAGTGGACAAAGTCAAAGGATATTTGAACTGGATAAAAGACCTTAGATTACCCACCAGCCCCCTTAGTTGACAGGGCTTAAGGGACACAGAAAAACCCAACTCACTTTCCCTTATGATCAGTTGTATATTGGGACAGTGGTGGTAGAAATTGGACTTTTAACCTTTTTCTAACAGTGCCCATATCAATATTTTTAAAAGTTTATACTTCTATAATTTTATGCTTTTGAAATTTATTAATCAAAATTCTGATTAAAGTGAAACCTTTTTTTTTTTTTTACACAAAAATCATGATTATTAAAACTCTGTACTTGATTCTTGGGTCATTACATTTACTGGTATTTGAGTTATCTTATGGCATTTAATAATATGCATAAATAAGTTAAATAAGTAATCATTTGGTTACATAGTGTGGGTTGAGCATTTATTAGACTTGATGTATGTAGAAAAAATAAAGATCATAATGTTTATCAAGAAAAAAATGTGAACTATACGATATGCATAGGATAATGCTTTCTAAAGATATTGTTTTGACTAGCATACCCTAATAGACTAACAAAATTCTCAGGTTGCTGGGAATAAAGACTCACTGAAAATCAGTACATGCTACCCTGTTTTGAGAGCCTAAAATATCTAACATGATTTGGACCAAATTACAAAAGAGAAAATATAATTTAAAGTATTAGTACATGAAGCAAAAAATCTGTGAGTTCAAATAAGAACCCCAGGAGAAAAAGAAAGGATTTGGCTTTGTATTCTACAATTGTTCTGCAAGTTAGGCTGGCTTGTTTTTCTTTCTCTCTCTTTATTTAATTTGGAAAATACAAGAGGCTAGTTAGATATTATCCACCTAGGTAGAAGTAGAGAGATTTCATGAAGTTAAGGATCTTGTACTAGTAGATTCTTTGACTGTTGATAGCTGTGGAAATTTTTATCAATGTATGGTACAAACTTTAGGTTGATGTGTATCCAGCTACCTGCAACTACCACCTAGAATCATAATAAAAAAAGAGTGGATTTCTTCAGGCTGTGGAAACACAGTCAGTAGTTGTGTTCTTAAAGGAAGAGCATTGGAACTAGGGATCTAGGTTAATCTAGGTTCTGGTGATGACTTGGTCTGGAATTAGCCATGTAATAGTTAATCTCTTAAGTCCTGTTTTCTCATCTTTCTCATCTTTCTATAAAATGAGGGAATTGGATTAGGTGATCTTTTATTTTCATGTAATTTGATTCTTGGGAAGGGTATTAGGGAGGAGAAATGATTGAAAATGAATGCTGTGTTAGTGCTCACTATCATTATCAATCCTTACTCATCATCTTTATTCCAGAAACAGATGTAACTCAAAAAATGATCTATTACTCCACATGTATGTTCAGAACTTAGAAGAACTGTTATAATTAATTGGATACAGTTGAAATTTTTAAAATGAATTTTAATAACCTTAACTAACATTTCATTTCTCAAATGGACATGGCATTATCTGTGTAATGTGGCAAGTATTCATGCTTTTTGCTCTAATTTTCAAGAGCCTGTTGTTTGTTTTCTCTCTTTGTTATGGTAGCTTGGTTGTTTTAACATTTGTGGCCCTTACAGAAATTGGAGATTATGATAGACTAGTGGGATAATGCTGTTGGATTTTGAGAAGAATGATAAAAATTACTGTGAGTTCTATCATTCTTCATTTATTCAGAGGAAGATGCTTTTGGGAAGTCTTTAGCCTTTTCATAGATCAATAAGTACTCAGTACTTTGTAGAAAATAATTTCTAGAGTGAGAAAGAAGACTTAATTTTTCCTAAAACAGGAGTGATGTGACTAAATGTGATTGTACTTTTTTGGGTAAAAATTGCTTGGGAAAATGTACATGACTTAAATTTATTGACTTTTTAGTGGGTGATACAAATTTTCTGTGAGAATTTGTACTTTAGTTTTTATTTCTTAGAGTTATAGCTTTTATATTAAATAAAAATATGTAGAATGTATTTCCTCATGCCACTTGATAATAAAGAGACCGTTGTTTTAAGAGGAATAGTTACTGAGGTACTGTTATCTCACCTTAAATTTCGTTTTAAATTATGTTGGAGTTAAAAATTCCCACTTAAATTTTACATTATCTTCTGATTAAATCTTGAAATAATCTCCTTTGTTTCATTTTTCAGTTATAATTGAATCTATGACTAACCTACCTCCGGTTAATGAGGAGACTGTAATTTTTAAAAGTGATCGACAGGCAGCAGGAAAGGTTTGTAAAAAAAAAAAAAAAAAATATTCACATCTTAAAATTATTCTGTTTCTTTGTTGATTGGTTTTTCTGACTTTCCCTATCTGTCCTAAAAAGAATTTGTTAGTTTTAGTAGATGAGCAGTCTAGAGCTCTGAAGTTTTAATTTATTCCTGACTTTTTCAATACTTCATGTCTGTTGGTACACAGTTTTTTCCTGTTTGTCAGGTACCTTGTGAAGCAGTGGGTCTACATATTGAATACCTCCAGGTACTCAAAGTTGAGTGCAGCAAACTTTGTATAGTGTAGTAGTTCTTAACTTTTTTTTGGTTTGTGAGTCCCCTTTGAATGGGGCCTCTCAAAATGTTTTTAGACTTTGGCTTCCTTATGTGGCATTTTTAGAGTGGAAAAAAAAGGGGGGGAAAGATTTCAGCAATAGCTACAAAGTGTCACTGTAAACACATTCTGGGGAATTATGAGAATGTGTACTTCAGTACTCACCAAAAAGTCAAGTCCCTTATAACATCTTTCGAATGGAACAATTCTGCATGTCCATCTTTAATATGGAAGACTACACATTTTACCCAGTAAATATGCAATTTTGAGCCGTCAGCAGAAGATGTAAAACCTCTAAGATCAAGAATGTAAATACCGGGGCGCCTGGGTAGTGCAGTTGTTAAGCGTCTGCCTTCGGCTCAGGGCGTGATCCCAGCGTTCTGGGATCGAGCCCCACATCAGGCTCTTTCGCTGGGAGCCTGCTTCTTCCTCTCCCACTCCCCCTGCTTGTGTTCTCTCTCTCTCTGGCTGTCTTTCTGTCAAACAAATAAATAAAATTTAAAAAAAAATGTAAATATCAACTAAGTGTTCCTTTTTTGGCATAGGGGTAATTTTATTCACCTCCACATTCTCTATTCCACAAAGTACAATGCTTTGTAAATTGTAAGTGCTAGGTAAATGGGTACTGTGTTGAAAACAAACAAAAATAAGAAAATAAGAAACCAGCTGCTATCTTTGGGGAAGTCACTTTTTGGGGTTTATTTTTTTCCAGATAACTAGTAGTTGGCTTCCTTTTTGTTCTAGGAGATACAATTAATTTACATCTAATCAGAAAAAAAGCATATCTTTTTAATTATATTATTGGGTCATTCTTATAATTTTCCCTTTTACATGATATTTCCTATTGTCCCATTCTAACACACAGATTAGAAAGGTCAGATTTTTATCTGGTTCCTGCCTACCTTGTACTACCTACATACTTTTTTGGTTTTGTTTCTGTTTTTGTTCAATTGACAGGCTAATTTACCAAAGAGAAACGAGTGATTTAGGATTGCAAAGCAATCAGTGACAGAATTAATTGGAGTCTAGAGCTAATATATTTTGGCAATTCTTGAGAAAGTTTGTGAGGGGAAGAAAGACTTTAATGCCTAAAGGATGGTGCTGTACTTTTTCCCCTTTCAGATACCTAAGCTCAGTCTTTTTGTTTCAAGTATGAGTTCTGCTAGTACCTTTGTAAGTGGTTGGAGATTCACTAGGGTGCTTAACCTCAGAGAAGGTTGAGAGAGAAAAGGGATGGGAAATGAGTCCGTGACTGTGCCATGAGTAGCTCTCCATGCGCATTGGTGTGTTTACTTCTTTAGGAGAAACCAGTATTCTGCTCTGGTACAAAGGCAGAGCATTTTTCGCTGTCCTCCAGAAAGTAGTAGAAGATGGGAGAGGAGCAGAGGGAGTGGAAACTTATTTCCTGGTTTTCTGACTCATTTGAAACTGATTATTTCCATAATTCCTTTTATTTATGATTTTCATGACAGTTATCTTTTTCTTTAAGTAGCTAGCTGAGACGATTTTAATTTCAAAATACCCAACACTTTGCTAATTAAAAACCTCTGAATTCACATTTCTTATATCCCTCAATACATTTGAATTTTTAGTTCTATAATTGTGACTAATTATGTTAATATTCAGCTCTTTTGTCATTTGACTTTGAAAGGAGTCAGATAAAAATGTAACATTTATGCCTGTAACTTTAGTTATAAGTCTAGAAGGAAAAATTAAATCTATTTCTAAATTTTACATAGCTTTGTAAATTCAAGAAGTGACAAGCCTTTAAAAAAATATTTGATTATATATCTAAGTGCTGTGACATGATTCCCCAAAATAATGGTGCAGGGGTGGGGAGGGTTGGGACTATGAGCTAAACAAACCAGTGACCAGAAAATGAAATTGAATCTGTTTTCGATCTTAGATCTATGTACTAAATTAGTTTTAACTTCAGTGTCAAACCTTTTTCATCCTTTCTTTTCCCTCTACTCTTCAGCAATTAAAATGAGCCACAGTGATACAATATTTTATATATCTTTTTAAATTCATTGAAATTCTAAGCAAGTGGAATTATCCCCATTTACTCAAAAATCACAAAGTTTTAAAAAGGAACAAAATTAAGTTTACAATCTATTTAGTCTGTCTGATGCGTTTCTTTCCTTCTACTTCCTCCCTCTTACCCACTGATTTAAGGGAGGTAACCTTGGATTTGTGTTTCTACCTTTTGCCCTTTAATCCTAATGATTAGTTACTCTTGATAAATGATGAATGAAATTTTATTTTTAATGTTTAGCTCTTTATCAGGGGGTTTAAAAATTGACCAGCCTGTGCAGTTTATTATCCCTATATAACATGAATTACGTACTCGTTTTGCATTTCGTTTTCAGTGTTTGTTAGAGTTGGGCTGGAATTTAAAAGAATATATTAGTCTTAGTTGGTAGTATGTGTTGATTTTCTGAAAGTCTCTGTATTATTTTGATATAGTGGTTTATTTTCTCCTTCCTCAGCAACTTGTGAAGTAATAATAACACAGTGATTAGTGTAAAGTGATTGATAAGAGAGAATTCTGAATGGCTGTGAGGGGTTCATTTCCCCCTTTCCCCTTTTGGTAGGTTAGCCAAGAAGTGGCTCAGCTGGAACAACCATAAGGCCTTTGTTAATGGCTTCCTTTGAAGGCTGTTCTCAGAGCAGAAGTATGCAGATCTCGGCTCTCCATTTGCATAGTCTTCCAGCATTATTCCTGGGCCTGGAGATTCTTTGACCTGTTTCTTGTTACCTGTAGAAACTAGGATTGCCTACCTACTCCCTCTTAGGCTAACCATTAAGTATATAACGTATGTGTGGAGAGGGGAAAGTGCAGCTTATTCTCTTTCTTGGAGTGCTCTTTGTGCGTGTCTAGCCAGCTGACTTAGGTTGGTCCCTAGCCGCTAGAACTTTTGCCATACAGCATACAGAACTCTAAGCCTGGACTATGCTATGGGATGAGAATTTGGGGGAGTGAATTTGCTTGTCAGTTTTTTTCCTAACAGACCTTATACTGTATCTGTATAATGTGATAGTGGTGTGTGTTCATGATCTCTGTGTGTGACAGGATACCTTTGAGGTCTTTTAGCAGAAAGATAACTGCTTTTGAATAAGAAGGTAAGTATTATAAGCCAGAGCCAAGTGGATAGATACTGAAAACTACCTTTCAAATAACAGGGCAAGTATAAAACATTAGTTGGATTAAATTTTTATGAGTATTTCTACAGAATATATGCTATCATTTAAAGTATAAGGAAAGCTTCTTGCCTATCTTAAAATAAATATCTTGGACGTTATTATTCTGAGTTTTGTTTCTTACACTGTTGTCTCAGCCATTCCTTCCTTTCCTTTTATCTGTAGTCAGGTAGCTTGGAACTTGCAGAATCCTCAGAGGCAGGTCTGAAGAGAGCCGGGATGCAAGGTTTAATGAAACTATGAGAGAAGTGGGCTGGCCTGACCCCTACTTTGTCTGAGGTTGCTCTTCAGAGTTTAGCTCTCAGGTATTAGCCAATCTAAAATCTATACTTCGTAGCTGATAGTAGTTTAAAATATTGTTAAGCCCTTTTTTTTTCTATAACTCTGGATTAGCTAAATGGCTTATGTCAACTCAGTCAAGTGTTCCATGGCTATTTGAGGTAGGAGCATAAATACTTCTCAGTTTTGGTATAAGCCATGTATGGATTCCTTAAAGTAGCTTCCTGTTACCTGTTGTATGTGAAGTTATTTTATTTAAAACCTTATAATGATTTTTATCATAGGTATGGGTTATTAACACTTGAGATCTTAAGAATAGTCAACTAAGTATGCTTTGATTTTATCTAGGCATTTTGAATGTCACTTACATTTTAGTTCAAACCAGTCTCTGTGTAAACCTGAAGCTATTCAGGCATTTCTCTAGTGAAATCGTTTCTCAGTTAGGAAATGGAATTATTTTGTCCAGGATACCAGTCCTTGGGAAACAGCTTTTTATGTACCAGGTTGCAAACAGTGATTATTATACCTTTATGGGAAATTTTTCTAAACAAATTGTTTATCCCCATCCAAACTTGAAGAATCAGATTTGTCGCTGTTTATCAAAGGAGTTTAAAAAAGAATTGTTTTTAAGACTTTTTAAAAAATTTTAATTTTTTTAAATTAGATTAACCATTCAACAAACTTTAATTGAGCTCCTACCTTAATACTGTTTGAGCTTCCATGGTTGACCCCACTGTTCCAGGACTGACATGGGTGCTGGGACATGAGACTTTCAGTGCTAAAACCGGGACAGCCCCAGGCAACCCAGAAGTCCGACAGACCTGGACTCAAGTTCCCGTTCCACCATCATACGACCTTCGACATGTTATTCCCCTTCATGAATCTCAATTTCTTCATCTTTAAATGGGTATTAATATAGGTATTAAATTCTTATGGTTGTAGTGAAGATTAACCAAGATGAAGTGTACAGAGCTCACACACCTGGCATATAGCACTTGCTCAATAAGTGGCACCTGTTATAATCATCACCATCATTAACATCCCTGTTTGTCAGCTGTGAAGGCTTATTAGCTTCTTCTCAGTATCTGTCTAGAGAACCCTAGTCTGGGGGAAGGGTTAGACAAATACTGCCAAGTTCCTCAGTAGAGGTTGTCATCTGACCTAGTTCTGGCCACTGAGAAAAAAGACGTTTTTGTTTGAGACTTTCAAGAAGGCTTCTTAAAAGACATGAGTGTATGGGGCGAGAAGGTGGGGGTTGCGGGGGGACATATTGGTATATACATTTTGTCCTTCCTTCTTCTAATTCTTCCTGCCTGGGACGTAGGTAATACTTCCACTGCCTCCTACCTAGAAGCAAAGCAGCTATCCTGTGACACCAAGGGTGACAAGAATGGGCTAAGGATGGCTGGTGGAAAGACACGGAGCCCCTCTCTCCCCTGGCATCATGGAGCCATTGTACCCAACTTAGATTTCTGACTTTTGAACTTTTCATTCCATGAGAAAAAAATAAAACCTCCAGTTTGCTGAAGTTGCTGTTTCTAGGTTTCTGTTATTCACAGCCAAACAGAATTTTCAACCAATTTTAGGCATGCGCCAATAGAAATACAGGCAAAGGCTGCAAATAGGCAATTTAACAAACAAATAGACGAGCAAATGTCATGTAAGTCTGTGACAAAACTTACTACATCATCATTTTTATATAAATATAAGCATGACACCACGTTTAACTGTCATGTTGACAATAAAATATAGAGAATATTTAAAATACCATATTTAACAATTAACAAAGTGTAACAATTATTTTTATTATGCTATGTATTCTTCTGACTTCTTTGAAAGAAATAAAATACAGTACATGAACTGGAAGCTCCCTTTTCCCTTCTTCCCAATCCATTCACTTCCCTTCCTTCCCACGAAGATGCTATGTATTCTCCTTATCTAGATTTTTATACTTTTAGTACATAAGTATATATATGCAAAAAAATACACTGTAGGGGCGCCTGGTTGGCTCAGTCAAGCATCTGCCTTCGCGGCTCAGGGCGTGATCCCAGAGTCCTGGGATCGAGCCCCACATCGGGCTCCTCTGCTGGGAGACTGCTTCTTCCTCTCCCACTCCCCCTGCTTGTGTTCCCTCTCTCTGGCTGTCTCTCTCTCTGTCAAATAAATAAATAAAAAATCTTAAAAAAAACACTGTATAACAAGTTACCTATTAATGTATTTTTATTTATTTTTATTTTTTTATTTAAAGATTTTTTTTATTTATATATTCGACAGAGATAGAGACAGCCAGCGAGAGAGGGAACACAAGCAGGGGGAGTGGGGGAGAAAGAAGCAGGCTCATAGCAGAGGAGCCTGATGTGGGGCTCGATCCCGTAACGCCGGGATCACGCCCTGAGCCGAAGGCAGACGCTTAACCGCTGTGCCACCCAGGCGCCCCTATTAATGTATTTTTAAAAATCACATTATAATTCCATCCATATTCTTTTTATAAACTGCTTCTTTAACTCAGTAGTATAATTTTGAGGTTTACCCAGATGCATACGTATGTCTAGTTTATTCATTTTAGTAATTCTGTCTTCCATTGCACATACTATAATTAACCAATTCTTTGTTAAACATACATACTTTTCTAACTCGCCATTAACACATGACTTTTTTAAAAGTGACAAGTAAGATAATCCATTACTTTACGTAATGTGAACCAGGAAGAGTTGTGTTGCAGTATATCCCTCTGTCCTTTGCAGTTCTGGCTGTATCTAAATCCTTTCAAAACAAATTTGCTGTTTCCAGAATTAAAAAAAAATTAAATATTTTATGCTATTAGTGTTGATTCAGAATACGTTGGCATTTTAATTGTATTGAATACTACTAGTTGTTTTTTGGGTATTCATGCCTTCAGAATATTGGTACCCTGATGGGTGAGCTGTTTTATGCCTCACTGAAAATTAATAAGATCCTGAATAGTGTTCTTAAAGAGAATAAAATGAGAATATTTACTATCAAAAATAAAGAACTGATAATGTACTACGTCAGGTACTTTCAGGGCACTTGGTTTAAAATGGTCCAAGTTATTTGTAAAGTTATTTAGTAATTTATATCCAGAGTTTTATTAATAATCATACTCTTGGCTCCAATAATTCTGCCCCTTACAAATAAAATTTTGGAAAATCTGAACTACAGAAATTAAAATAAAAAGATGTTCATCAGGGCATCATTTATTATATATTGAACAAATTGGAAGTTCACTAAATGTCCTATAAGACAAGTGAAATCATGCCAGATCTATAAAGGAGTGTGATATAGCTACTGAAATTACACTTACGAAGAATATTTATAACGTGGAAACCCTTAACGAAACTTTAGGTTTTAAAACGGAACAGTATACAAAACTACAGTGTGGTCTCAGAAGAAAAAAATTGTTAATAGAAAAAGAGACTAGAAAAGTCAACACTGACATTGGTCGTTGTCTGGTTTCTATAGCATACATGTATTATCAGAAACATTATTTTTTTTTAATTTAGTTATTTTGAAAAGAGTTTAAAAACAAGAGGCTTCCTTTAATCATTCATAAAACATTTTCAGAAATAAAATATGTCTGTACTAAAAGCAGTTCCTTTACATAAAAGTTAAAGGCTGTATAAGCTGCTTTTGTTTTTGAGAACTAAGCAACTTCAAGTTCAAATCTACTTTTCTAAGTTTTGAATTAGAAACAGTTGTGGTTTAATTTTATGAAAAATGTTAACTACTATATGGAAACAGCAGAAATGATTGAATACCCACTCAAGCAGAAGCTTTTAAGTTTTGTGTTATAAGATTCCAAGTGACAGTATTTTAATTCTCAAGTTACCCATTGTAATTCTTTTCTTCATACTTTACAACTTAAATAAGGAATAATGAAAAAAACTTCATAATTTGTATCTAGTTGGTACACCAGCAAGATGATTTGAATTTAGCAAGGAACAAATTTGTTGTTTTAAATTCATAAAAAGGAAATCTCGAATGAGTTCATGCATTTATAATCAAAATATGAAGACTTTGCGAGTATGCAAAAATGCCTTAAATATAAATATAATTTTATTGTTCTGACATGACAGAATTACCTTGTTACAACAATTATCAGTTTTTAAAAAAATACTTTTTGAGTTATTTTAATTATTAAAGGTCTTTACATTTCTTCTATTTTATAGATATTTGAGATATTTGGACCTGTTGCACATCCATTTTATGTTTTACGGTTTAATTCTTCAGAGCACATTGAGAGTAAAGGTATTAAAATAAAGGATACTATGTATTTTGCTCCATCAATGAAAGACTTCACCCAGTACATATTCACAGAAAAGCTTAAACAGTAAGTATGTCACTGACATGTTAGTTGTCTACTTATCTAATGTTTATATTTTACGAATAATTTTCAGTGAAGGTAGTTTCTTATTAAATATATGTGTTCCGTAGCGTTCATTTATTTGCCTAATAACATCTCTGAAGGCTACTATTTGTTAGCAGATTTTACAGGTAGAGATGATTTATATCTTTTACCCAAAATGACATAATCAACTGGTAGCACTACATTTGGGCCATATAAAGTTTCTGAATTCCAATTCATACTTTTTTCCATGACATACCTTTTTTTTTTTTTATAAACATGCTACTTCAGCATTAGTATTACCACTTAAAAAGAATTCTTTTCCATTTTAAATAGAATTATTCCTTGGATTACATTATAGGCTTAATTATTTAATAAAACTTGGTAATTCTCAAGAAAAAAAAGAAAATGAGTAAATTTCAGGTTGCTTATAGATTGTAAATTTACAGAAGAGACAACAAAAACATGTCCCTAAAGAGTTGTGTATCAAGTTGATAAACGGTTGATTTATTTATTTTTATTTTTTATTTTTTAAATTTTATTTATTTTTGAGGGCGGGGGGAGAGCACACACGCAGGCACAAGCGGTGGGGGGGGGGGTGCAGAGGTAGTAGCGGACTCCCCGCTGAGCAGGGATCCCAATGCAGGACTCCATCCCAGGACCCTGGGATCGTGACCTGAGCCACAGGCAGACACTTAACCGACTGAGCCACCCAGGCATCCCAAACAGGGTTGATTCAACCGGCAAATTACTGCTTTCCCTTTTGTGGATGCTAAATGATGCCTGTGGCATGCAGGTAGTAATATTTCTGCATGTTTATGCTACTCATTAATTGTGCGTTTTCCGTGTGTTATTTGTGTTGCTAAGTGTTAGCTGTACAGCTGCTTATATCAGTTGAACTTGTTATTATAATTATATAATTTTTAGTAAATCAGTGGTATATGGTTTAATTAGGATAGTTTTTTCAGAAAAAAGAAAGTTGAATGCTTTGGAAAGATGTAATGAAGCCACTGAATGAGCCACTAAAAATATTCTAAAATTAGTAGGAGTGGAAGAAACACTACAAAAGATTGGGGGAGGGGTGGGCACCCAAAAAGACTTCGACCTCAGTTTGACACACAAGTCCCTTTTAAGTCTAGCTCTCTTTTGATGGGAAACTTGAAGTGTAGTTGAAGCAATCGGAATGTTTTTGTAGAACATCGAGGGGAACTTCAGTCAGTGAGTAACTTTAGTGCTGCCTCAGAAGTACTAGTCCCCATTGCATGGCATAAAATCTCTAAAGCACTAACATGTTAAATCAAGTCTCTGAATTTCATTTATCATAATTCATTAAACTCATATTTAAGAATCACATAATTATCTGAGGAACATTTTGCCTGAGTTGTTCTTCAGGTTAGTAACGTTGATTTTTCTAAATAACCGCTGAAAAGAAAGGTAAATTAAATAAAAAAGTCCTGTTTTAAAATCATGCCTTTGATAGGTAGCATTTTATTCTGCTTTGTTAGGATGTTGCTGTGGATATGCCATTTTTTGGTTTTTAACAAATAAAATATTTTAGCTTAAAACAGATAAATTTAAAAAGCTTCTCATAAAGACATTTATTAAATAGATTTTAAACAAGAGGAAAAGTCTTTGTTCTTGATTTGTAAGAATAAGAATTTTTTCCTGGAAAGAAACAATAAACTAAAGGATTGGGAAATTAGGCCCATGCAGCAGAAGCCCCATCTGACAGATTATTTTATTCTAGACTGTAATTTGGTGTCTGCATGGGCACTCAGTGGAGTACTTCGTCTTGGAGGTAGAGAAGGTCACCTCCTTTCTAGTTTATCTGCCTCTTGTAAGGCTATTTTAATTTTAGTTTCCCATGAACTTACTCTTGTTGAAAGTGCTTTTTGAAATGTTGCTTGAGCTCTTCTTTAGTAGATTTTGATTTTCTGTAGTAAATGCACTAATGGGGAACTTCCCCCATTATGTCTTTAAACTGCATGCTAAGGGCACCATAGGCCATGAGATGGCATATGTGCAAAAAGGAGTACTGGAGCTATGTTAAGTAGGTGTAAGCTGATCATTAATGAGTAAAAGCTTTTTCTTAAATGGTAGAAAAATCATTGATAATGCCCCATATACGGTGTCAAAGTTCTCAATCAAAATTTTAGAACAGACTTAATGATTTTCTTATTCTGCCAGCTGCCAGCCCACTGACATCTGTATATTGGTTTTTATGGATTGTGGTTTAATATATTGATGATTTTAGTGAATTAGTTCCTGAAAATCTCGTTTATTTTTGGGATCTAGTTTAAAGCAGTGGAGACAACATCTACTCATAATCGTTTGTAATATTTTAATGTAATTGAGTAACAAGATATTGTCAAACTTACAAAATCAAAAAGATTAAAGGTGAGCTTTCAGAAATCATTATTTCAGAAATACTTAGTAATATATGTATTTTTGTTGGCTGTAGAGTATAAAATTTTCCACTAAAACTAGTTAGTGCTTGTGATTATATTTTCCTTCAAACTCTTCAAAATTCTTTCTCCTTACCAAATGAGATAGCTTTTATTCCACTGTCTCTGCTTTGAGAAATACTGTTGGAATAAGCTTTGGTTACTCATGGAATATTATTGATATTCCTCAGGTAAATAGAGGAAGAAGACATTTCATGTTGTTTTCTCTACCATTAAACCTGTAAAATCTTAAGGGAATGCCTCATGGTCATTTTTGTATCCTTAACACCTGAAACAGTGTCAGACCTATAGTTGGTGTAGAATAAGCATTGGTTGAAGTGAGCTTTATGAACTGAGCTCAGATATCATGAAAGTATCAAAGTCATAACATCTGGAGATGCTTATGAACTGCAAAACCACTTTCCTCTGTGCACCATAGCCCTGGCTTCTCATTCTGATTCCCCCAGTCCTAATATTTATATGTGTCCAGATCTTGTGTTTTTCTTATGAGCTTCCCACGTCTTCTAAAACAAGGTGAAGAACATATACATGGTCCTTTATTTTTTGCTCTTATTTTCATGTGTAGTAAAATTAAGGGTTGAGCTCTAACGTCTTCTACTTCATTATTTTCTATGCTGTTAAGTTATAAACACTTATGGAATCTTAAGTACTTCATGTTTTCTTTTGACTTTTTTCTCTTTCTATAGGGATAGAGGATCGGATGCGTCATGGAAGAATGATCAGGAACCACCACCAGAAGTAAGTATAAGTCTCTTTACATTTCTTGAAAATAGTATGAATTTATACACTATAGGGGAAATATATAATTATAAATGAGAGTTTTTACACATACTCAGGAATTCTGATGACATTTCATAGTATATAAATTCTTGGGTTTTTAGATTTAACTTTGTTCATTTTAGACGTTCTCAAGCAGTGCTGAAGATTCACGTTAATTTCTAATTTTGCTGAGGCATGAGTCAGGTAACACTAACTGAGAGGGTCACTTAACCAGTGAGTCATCCTAGTTTAGTGTACACATTGCCATGGGATTATGTTTTCTAATTTATGTTACAGATACATGTGATTTCTGTTAAGGCTCTGAAGGTTGACTTAATGTTCTTAGTTATGTCTAGGTCATCTTACTCTTGAAGTTATATGTTTTTAAAGTATTTGAGAAAATTCACAAAGGTCTTAAAACGTATTTCCTGTGAAATGAAAATATTCTAATGCATAGCTGTTGTTTTAGACCTAAGCTTTGAAATTGCTAATTATGGTGATGTTAATTGTTTATAAAATAGGTGTGATTAGATTAATTTTAAAAATTAAATTCCAGCATACTTCATGGTGTTTTGTTTTTTAATTTAATTAAAAAAAATTTTTTTTGGAGTAGTTGACTGAATGTCCCTTAATACTATAATTGGGGAAAACTCTTAAGATTTTAAAGTTTATTTTATTATGAAATTTTATAGTATATAGAATTATTGCCTGATGTTAATCATAGATTATGTATAAGGCATGCATTTTCTTCATTTTGGTATTTGTTTCTAATACATGAATATGTAATTTGTAATTGAATAAATGTGTTTGAGTGCAAATTTAATATGTATACAAGAAACGTGAATTTTTTTCTGACTTCAGGAGGTGATAGCAAAATATTGCCAAAGCAGTCTCTCTAAAATAAAGCAATGCCAATTAAAATCCTTTAATACCTCCCTCCTGCTCTTAGAACATTTTCAGTGACTGGGACATAAAGTTCTTTATTCTCCAATTTCATCATCTCTGATTTCACTATTTAAGAAGCTTTTACTTTGCTTTACAGAACCAGTTTCATGTCTCAAATATACAATTCCTTGCACATATTCCCACTCCTTGAAATTTTCCTTTCCTTTAGTCACTGCTAATTCATCATTAGAGATTTATCTTGAGTTTTTATCTTCTAAAGATATAAAGATGAAGATATTGTCTAAGCCTTTCCCTGAAGTCCAGTCTAAATTGCATCCACAGTGATTTTCTCTTCCCTAACTTTGCTTCATTATTTATTTACAGCCCTTACTATACTTGACATTATATTATTAAAAGAATTAATACTTTTAAAGTATATTTATAAGTACTGTAGAACAGTGCCTGGCATAAAATGGGTATGTATAAATTTTTGAATGAAAGGTATAACATTCTCTTCTGTTTTTGTATTAGATCTAATCATTTATGTTGTTTGCATATTCCTAACTGTTCCTTCCCTTTAGCATTGTTTGGTAGCTGGCGTTATGATGAATCTTGACTCTTAAGCTTAACCTCAGTCTTCCAGCTAGAGAATACCCATAGCTGAAAGTTGTTAAAGATAGGCATTTGAAAGTTACTTATCTGTGGGGCACCTGGGTGGCGCAGTCGTTAAGCGTCTGCCTTTGGCTCAGGGCGTGATCCTGGCGTTCCGGGATCGAGCCCCACATCAGGCTCCACCGCTAGGAGCCTGCTTCTTCCTCTCCCACTCCCCCTGCTTGTGTTCCCTCTCTCGCTGGTGGTCTCTCTCTCTCTGTCAAATAAATAAATATTTTAAAAATAAATAAATAAAAAAAAGTTACCTATCTGTGCAGAAAGAGAATTATCTATCTGAAACTTTCTAGGAAAAAAAAGAAAGCCTTGAGTACTCTGGCCTGTGTTAATTGTCATATGTAGTTAATTCAGATATTACTAGAAAATACTACATATCAAAAGGGGTAATATTCTTTCAGGGTCAGTGTCAAATAATAGGTCTGTTCTTCTCAGTTCCAAGTATGTACCAATGAATTGGTAAATCCATGTGACATAATCTGTATGTTTTTTCTCTGCAAGGCCTTAGATTTCAGTGATGATGAAAAGGAAAAAGAAGCCAAACAGAGGAAAAAATCTCAGATTCAAGGCCGGAAAAAATTCAAGTCTGAATCTAATGACTCAAGTGAGTAAATGCAGCACTTAATATTTATATAAGTTGATAACAAAATTGAAGGAAACATGTGGGATCTCTTTTTACCTCCTGGCATCCATTTAACATAGGAGGTGTTACACAGTATGAGATGTGGCAGAAGAGTCATGAAGAATATTTAAATAACGTTAGTTTTTCAAGCTTAAGGATGTAAAAATGGCTTCTAAGGGTAAAACTAAGCCTTGTTAGTCATTTGCGCATATAGGCACTTTTTTCTTAAGAAACCTCTTTGCTTCCATGTTTAGAATTAAATGATATGGTTCTTAATACCTGTGTCAAAGTATTTTATTTTTTAGCATGCATTTCCTTTTATTATACCTTTCCTATTTTTCCTTTTTTAAGATTAAACTTTTTATAGATTCCCATGCAATTGTAAGAAATAAGTGAGATTTTCTTCCATGTCCATTACGCACTTCCCTGTAATGGTAACATCTTGTAAAACTCTACAGTACAATATCACAGTCAGGATATTGACATTGAGACAATCAAGATATAGAATATTTCCACCACAGAAAAGGATCCCCCATGTTGCCTTTTTATAGTCACTCCCACTTCCCTCCCTCCCACCTCCTTAACTGTTGGCAATTACTAATCTGTTCTCCATTTCTGTAACATATTTTGTCATGTCAAAAATGATTACATAAATACAGCCATACAATATGTTACCTTTAGGGATTGGCTTTTGTCACTGAGCATAATTTCCTGGGGATTCATCCAAATTGTTTTATGTGTCATGTTTGTTTCTTTTCATTTTGGACTGTAATATTCCATGGTTTGAATATACTACAGGTTGTTTACCAGTCATGCATTGAAGGACATCTGGATTGTTAACATTTTTTGGTTACAGGAGTAAAGTTGTGTTATATATTTGTGTACAAGTTTTTGTGTGAACACAGCTTTTCATTTCTCTGGGATCAATGTCTAAGAATAATTGCTGGGTTATACGGTAGCTGGATCCCGTCACTAGTGTATGAGTGACTGTTTCTCTGCATTCTCACCAGCATTTGGTTTTGTCACTATTTTTTATTTTAGGCATTCTGATAGGTGTGTAGCGATATCTAATTGTGATTTTAACTTGCATTTTCCAAATGACTAAGGATTTTGAACATCTTTCCATGTTCTTATTTGCTATCTGCATATCTTCTTCAGTGATATATTTGTTCATGTCTCTTGCCCATTTTCTAACTATAGTTCTGCTTTTTTGTTCTTGAGTTATGAGAGTTTGTATATAATTTGTTCTGGCCTGTGGCTTGTATTTTTATCCTCTCAAGAAGGCCATTTGCAGGACAAAGGATTTTAAATTCGATGAAGCCCAATTTATTATTTTCTTTTTGTGGAGTCTGAGAATTTCTTATCTAGAACTACATTCCAAAATTTTTCTCCTAGTTTTTTTTTCCCTAAAAGTTTTCAAAGTTATTTTAGCTGTTCTAGTTCCTTTGCTTTTTCATATGCGTTTTATAATAATCTTCTCTATATTGGCAAAAGTCTTGCTGGGATTTTGATAGGAATTGTGTTAAACCTGTTTATTGGTTTGGAGAGAATTGATATATTAACTGTATTGAGTCTTCCATTACACAATCATGGTCTACATTTCTATTAATTTAGATCTTTGGTTCTTTTCAGCAGCATTTTGTCATGTTTAGAATACAAATCCTGTACTTTTTTTCATTAGTACACACCTAAGTATTTCATTTTTCAAATCATTGTAAATGGTTTTGCATTTTTAATTCCAGTGTCCATGTTTGTTGCTACGATATAGAAATAAAATTAATGTTTGTATGTTTAGCGTCTCTATTGTGACCTTGCCGAACTCACTTGGTTCTAGGAGTTTTTTCTGTGAGATTTTCTACTTAGCCAACTGCGTCAATTGCAAATAAGAGCAGTATTCTTTCTTTTTTTGTTGTTCAAACTGTGTGGGTTTTTTGTCTCTCTTTCTTTCGCTACCTCTAGCCTCTGGCACTATGTTGAATAAATGTGGTTTATTCTTGACTGTAGAAGGAAACATTGTCTTTCATCATTAAGTATAATTTAGGTATAGGGGTTTTGTAGATGTTCTTTATCCATCTATTCCTATTTTTTGGAGCTTTTTTTTAAAAAATTACAAGTATTAAATTTTGACAGTTCTTTGATAAGATGACATGATTTTTTTTGTTAGTAGTCTGTTAGTGAGGAGATTACACTGGTTTTAGAATATCGAACCAGCCTTTGCTTCCTTGGAATAAATCAGAGGTGGTCCTAGTGTATAATTTTTTATGTGTATATTGTTGAATTCTCTTGTCTCTGTCTTTCTCTGGTGATTTTCTTCTGAAATCTATTTCATCTGAGAATAATGTAGCTACTCCTTTTTTTAAAAATGTATTTGATAAGACAGTGAGCACGAGTAGGGGGAGAGGCAAAGGGAGAGGGAGAAGCAGACTCCCAGCTGAGTAGGGAGCCCAACATGGGGCTTGATCCCAGGACTCTGGAATCATGACCTGTGCTGAAGGCAGATGCTTAACCAACTGAGCCACCCAGGAGCCCTGCTACTCCTTTCTTTTGATTAATGTTTGCGTGTTGTATCTTTTGCTATCCTTTTACTTTCAACCTGACTGTATCCTTTGAAATTAGTATTTTGTAGACACGTAGTTGGGTTATGTTTTTTAATCCACTATGCCAGTTATCCCCTGTGTTTTAATTTGTATATTTAGACCATTTGTATTTAATGTAATTATTGATATGTTAGGGCTTTAGTCTGCCCTTTCCTGTTCATTCTCTCTGGTTTTCATTTCTCTGTTTTCTTTTATCTGCCTGCCTGTCAGTACTATAACATTTTTTAGAATTCCATTTTGATTTGTCTATAGTGTTTTTGAATGTATCTCTTTGTATAATTTTTTCAGTGGTTGTCCTAGGTATTGAATTGTACATATGTTACTTATCACAATCTACTGGTGTCATTGTTTTGCCAGTTTGTGTGCAGTGTAGAAACCTTACCTCTTAGAAACATTACCTCTTTATGTCCCTTTATTCTAGTTTATAATGTAAATTGCCTTAAATAGTTCATATATACAATTAGGTTCATGTTACCTATTATAATATTTGCTTCAACCATCAAACATAATTTAGAAAACTCAAAGAAGGACATTTTATTGTATTTACTCATATTTTTGCTGTGTTTTTTCTTCCTTTCTGATGTTTCACGTTTCTTCTTTTATTGTTTCTGTTTAGAGAACTTGCTTTAGTCATTCTATCAGTGTAGGTCAGCCAGAGATAAATTATTAGCTTTTCTTCATTGTAGAGTGTCTTTACTTTCCCTTTTTTTTCCTGAGGATATTTTCATTCTGTTTAGAATTCTAGATTGAGCTTTCTTTCAGCACTTGAAAGTGTGCCATTTTCTTCTGTCCTCTATGGTTTATGAGGAGACATTTATTGTCCTTCCTGATCCTCTAGCCTTTTGGATTAATTTAAAATTGGTAATTTTAAGCCTTACACTTTTTTAGTTACCATAAGACAATATTGGAAGCTAAAGAAAAGGCATTATTGAAATTTTAAGCAGTGTTTTTTGATATACTAAAATCAGTTTTAATTTTGTTTTTATGTTTTTTTCCTCAAAGGTGAAAATTTTTCAGAAGTACATCAGAATTGGAATGTTCATAGCTCTGCTTCAGAGCATTCGAAAGGATATCGTAACAGAGAATTCACACGAGGATTTTCCCGGGGTAGATATCCTCGACCTGGCCATGGCAGACCTCCATCACCACAGTTTTATAACTCAGAGCATATGGTGTTTCAGGAGACTTCAGGATTTCCACCTCAGAGACAAGATAATCCTATCATGCCACAGTATCCCTTTCCTCCTCCAGTGTTCGACATGCATGGTTTTTCACTCCCTCCTCCTCTACCACCACTCCCGCCACCTCCACCACCTGCATCTGTAAACCTGGGATGGGCTGCACCTAACATGCCACCTCATCCATTAATTCCCTTACCATACTCCATACCCCCACCCCCTCCACCACTGCCTCCACCCCCCTCTTCTGGGGATAGTAATTCTTCCCATTTTGGATCCTACTACTAGGTCACTGTATGTTTCTGGAGAAATCTGGACTTTTTATATTATATGGGAAGGATTTTTTTTTAAAGAAAGCAATTATGGAGTTAGATTTTTAACATTGTAAAATACTAAATGATTCCTTCAGTTGTAAGTTGATATATATTTGTAACCTTTGTGAAATTGTATCCATATGAAAATTTCACTTTTGTGGAGGAGAAAATCCAACTATATAATATTTAATTAAAATTGAATCCGTGTTTTCACTATCCCTGCTCAATTAAACAATGTATATAGGTCTAATAGATCTGGAGCAACTCTCATCATGGGTTAAAATCTGTTGAACATATTGATTGTCATCTTGGTATATCTGAAAATAAGATGTTGAAGTCCTATTGAGAGTCTTTAAAATAAACTATTTTTACAAATGTATACTTTGAAAAGTGATTTTGATTGTTAATGCAATTTACTAGTAAATTTATATGTCTTATTTTTAAAAAAGATTTAGAGTGGGGGGGGAGGGGCGGAGGGAGAGGGAGTCCCAAGGAGACTCTGCACTGAGTGCACAGCCCGACATGGGGCTTGATCCCACGACGAAGAGTTGGATGTCAACCCACTGTGCCACCCAGGTGCCCCCACCCTTTTTTTCTTTTCTTTTTTTTTTTTTTTTTTATATAGAAGTGAAGAATACAGAGAAGAAAAGCCTTCAGTATTGGTAGATGTTCTGACTATAATTAAAGTTCACATTGATTAATTATACATAGGCAAGCTTTTCATTATCTATGCAGGTTTCTAGAACTTAGGCATTATTCAGTAAACTTTACTATTCAATTAAAGGGACACAGTGGTTATTTGTAATATGTTATTTATTCATAATAAAGTATATGTAACTGCATATTAGGACACTGTCTTCTGTATCTATTTGCCAGATTCTCACATGCCTGACACAGATTAGGTGCTTTTAGTATTTTTTTTTTTTTTAAAGATTTTATTTATTTATTTGATGGAGAGAGAGACAGCCAGTGAGAGAGGGAACACAAGCAGGGGGACTGGGAGAGGAAGAAGCAGGCTCATAGTGGAAGAGCCTGATGTGGGGCTCGATCCCATAACGCCGGGATCACGCCCTGAGCCGAAGGCAGACGCTTAACCGCTGTGCCACCCAGGCGCCCCTAGGTGCTTTTAGTATTTACTGAAATGACTGACTGAATTTAGAGTTTTTAATTAAATTACCACTGAGTATTATTTTTACATCATGAAATGCAAATGCAAGAAAAATTATGGAATTTTAGAAATAGAAGAGGCACCCAGGCCCTTCACATCCCCTTAGGCTGGGGAGACTCTGTAAGGTTCCTAGGGCCCAATTGAGAAGTTCGTGCTTTGGTATACATTGACTTTATCATATGTTGTACTTCATTATTCTCTCTTGAAATGTGTTTGTAGCTTTTCTTTAGGAGTTAACTTTCATAGTTTATGGCAGTCTTTTTTTTCTGGTTGATAAATATTCTTAGAATTGAGATTATATCTAGAAGTACTAAAATAAATTCTTCTACAAGAACGGAAAGAGTGAGATGTTAACATTCAATTACAGTATATCAACAAGCCACTGTAATTGCCATTTAAAAAATCTTTGGCATTTAAAAAATTAAAATCTTTGAACCTCTGTACCTCAAGTACTGATATCTGACCGTAGGTATTTATTATCTGAAGAAACATAGAACTGAATGATACCATTTGGTTCCCACCTTCAATTAAGTTGCTACCTTAAACACTTAATCCAGTATGCTTCCTCTTTATACTTAACTCAGGGATTTTGAAACTTCAGGGTGCCCAGAAATCATCCACAGTAATCACCTAAGGTTTGGAAAGCTTACTAAAAATGCACATTCTTGAATTTTATCCCAATTCCAATTCAGTAGATGTAAGATGAAACCTAGGAAATTTTTTTTTTGTCTTCTGCTTTCCCAATGTTCTTTTTTATTTCTTCAAATTTTATTAAATTTTTCATTTCATTTCTAGGAAAATTAAGATACAGTGTTATATTAGTTTCAGATGTACAATACAGTGATTCAACAATACATTACTCAGTGCTCATCATAATAAGTGTACTCTTTAACCCCCTCCCCTATTAACCCTATCCCCACACCCACCTCCCCTCTGGTAACCATTAGTTTGTTCCCTGTAGTCAAGAGTCTGTCTTGGTCTTTCTTTTTCCCTTTGTTTTTGTTTCTTAAATTCAACATACGAGTGAAATCATGGTATTTGTCTTGCTCTGAATTATTTCACTTAGCATTTTACTCTCTAGCTTCTTAATACCTTCTGTCAGACCAAAGTATCTGTTTTGAGCTACTTGCAACAATGAAATTGCATCTCATTTTTGACTCTGTGTGCGTTCTGTACCTAAAATGTTATCATTGGTGTATTAGAGATGTGCAGTTACTCAGTGCCCTGGAAACAAGGGACAAATTTGTGTATCAAACAGTAAAATAATGAGAATAGCCAATGAAGAAAAATGCCAAAATTTTCTTCTGCACTTTGAGTAAAAATATATATATACTTATGGGTGTATATGTACGTATGTATCTGAAGGCTAGTACAAAAATCCTGATTATGCATTTTAGTACCTTTTGTTTCTACTTACAAGGTTGATAAAACGGGAACAAATGTTTGGTTGGTTGATTTTGTTGTTAGTTGCATTACACCATCTCCCAAACAGAACAAACTATATGGCAAAAGGTTTTTATTTATATTGAGGATATATGGACTAAATATTGTTTCTAACAAGAGATATGACCCAAATAGTAATAAAATATAACAAATACAAAAGAATAGAATCTATTAGGATCGAATCCCTATTAAAATGTGATAAATAGATGATGGTGGTCTGTGATGTTTAGAGGATGGAGATGAACTTCTCAAATGTTCTCTTAGTATCAGTAGCCACTACACTGCAGAACCTGTTATCGTAGTTTCTAAAACTGTTTATTGTGTGCTCCCATGACATACAGGAGTACTGGGAAAACATTTGCTCTCTCCCCCATCTCCTCGCTCTTGCAAATATCTGTTTGACCAGGCATCATGCAGTGTTTCATCTTAGGATTTAGGCCTGTCAGTCTCGTTTATAAAGTAAGCTGTGTTAGTAGCTGTTTCATTCAAAGCAAATAATTAATTTTCTTTAATGTCAATTTGGTTTTTGACTAAGTATACTTGCTAGTATGTTTATTGGCAACAACATAAGCTCAAATGAATTCTCTTTGGCAAGATTATGAGCAGGAAAATATTTAAGGGCAGAAGAGTAACAAGGCATTAACTTTTTAAACACATTCAAATACGGTTAGTTTGAACCATGTGAAATTCCCTACACAGTAGACATTTAAATGGTTCACTGTAATATATGGGCTATAAAATATATTGCTTTTCATATTTATTTTTCTTCATAGAACATCTCTCTGTACCATTACTTACCAGAACACATTTTGGGAAATACTTGTCATGGATGACAGCTGGCAGAAATTCATGGTAGTGAACATTTCTCAGAGATACCATGGTCTTCCTAAGAGAACAATCTATGAGAAGATCATGGGGCCCAGAAGAACTATTAAAAATTTTGTATTAGGTTAGGAAAATACTGTTCCTTAGTGTCGACTTTGTGGTTCTTAACCTGAGGTTTTTTCCCCTTGTTCTAGAACCCACTAAAAACTTGTGAGATGTACATTTTCCTAGAAGAGCGGGTCTTTGACTTTCATCTTGTTTTTAAAGTAATATATGAAGAGAAAGAGGATGGTGAGAGAGTCTTGCAAAAGGTTTTCTCCTTTTGGAGCAGGTATAACAATATATATGTTTCTCAAATTTGATAATGCACAAATCTTTTCATTAAAAAATGTTGAGGAGGGGCGCCTTGGTGGCTTGGTTGGGTGTTTGCCTTCGGCTTGGGTCATGATCCCAGTGATAGAGTCTCACATCAGGCTCTCTGTCTCCCTCTGCTTGCTGCTCCCCCTGCTTGTGCTCTCTTTCTCTCTTTGTCAAATAAATAAATAAAATCTTAAAAAAAAATGTTGTAGATCCCCAAGACCACAGTTTGGGAAACTGAGTTATAAAACTAAATTTCTTTCTATGTAAATCTCAGTTTCTTACAGAATTTTTATACCTGCAAGAATGTATCTGTGGACCTCAACTTAAACAATTGTCTTAGACAATGTTGGGTTTCAAATGGCTGTATAGGTAAAACTTCCAAGTGATTATAGCCAGGGATAGAGGAAACATTTAACAGTCTTAGATGTCTAAAAATGTCTAGCATGTACGTTTCTGCCCAATGGGGAATTTCTTTATAATTGACTCTAGATAGGAAATCACTCTTACACTACTAGAAAGAGGCAGTATCTTCAGTTTAACAAATTTAGTTGTCTATGTCCATTCTAGGCATATTGCGATGAGAGGTGAAATTTGACCAAATTAACAAAGTCTAAGGACATTTCTACAAATACTGTCAATGTCCATACATAGGAACAACTGAAAAGGGAAGGACCTGAATGGAACACAGAAAATGATCCAGAAAGATTTCTGAAAGGAAAAATGGAGATTAAGCCAAGATGAGACCATCCAGGCATAATCAACATGGCATTTGTCCGTTTCCTCAGGACAGACGATGTGGAAGTTTACATATAACTATCTGTTATAGTTGTATAATTTATTTTTGTTACAGAAATGGAAAATGTATAGATTGCTCATTAAAATATGAATTCAGTTATGCTTGTTGATATACTTTTTCAGTTTTCATCAATTTTTAGTCAAATAATATATCTAGATACTTTTACATACAGCTCTCTGAACTGAGTGGGCTCTTAAAGATTGTTCCCAGCGTGGTCAAGCAGCAATCTCCCTTTCAAAATGTTCATTTTAAAAGTTTTGTTTTTGTGAATGCAATATGAAATATAATAATAGGCTTAATTCTCATAGAGTACTCTACTTACATTGTCATCATACGCATGACATTTTATTGTAACTGATTGTATTGATCTCCCATATTGAAGTATAATTTCCTTGAGGACCAGCACTGTTTGATCACATCTGTCTGTACTCTGAGCACACAAAAGGTTTTCAAGAGACAGTAATTTCAACCTTGTTGCCAGATGCTTCTTGCTGATTCATAACCTGTGGGATTCTCCTTTGTGTTTCTAGAATACAGTGGTTTATGTGTGTTCATTCCAGATGAATGCCAGTATTAGTGATGATTCTTTTTATTTAATAACTTGAAAGTATTTCTCAGGATATCAGAAATCTATTTTGGCAAAGATTTTCAGGTCAGATGTGCCTCAAAAATGGCCCAGAGAGATCAGTAGAAAATAGATTCACTTGTTTTCGGAACTGGTTTTGATAAATACTCTATTAACACCAATGTGGAAATGATAACATTTTGACAGCAAAATTAATAATCTTTTTTCTCAAGATAATAAAATATGCTTAAAGTTCATACTTTAGATGATATAAAAATATGGCCATCAAATTCTTTATTAAAAATGATAAATTTACTGTGGGGTTTTTGGGCTGATCTCTATATGAGTCATCCAACAAGATTGTATATATGCTGCTCTATCCATAATATACCTTTCAGAGAGCTAACCTTATAGATAGCAAAGAATAATGAATGATATACATATTTTTATGATAAGGTTTCCAGAGAATTTAAAACTGAAGATTAAGAAGAGAAGGCTTGGTATTCTAGGAGATATTTGCTTTTCCTTCCAAATTTTCTCTACTTTGTAAAATGGCTTCAGGATGAGAAAGCCACTTGAGATCATGCACTAGATTCATTTGTAAATATGAGAAAAAAAATAGAAGCACAAATCTTGTGAATCTCTTGTAACAACTGATAGGGAAGTACATGTAATTTGCTGTTAATATTTCTTTGGGTTAGGAACCCTAGTGGAACTTGGGGTTACAGGACCATTGAGCTTTCTTTTTTTTCTTTTCTTTTTTTTAAGATTTTATTTATTTATTTGCCAGAGAGAGAGCAAGAGAGAGCACAAGCAGGGGGAGGAGCAGGCAGAGGGAGAAGCAGGCTCCCGCCTGAGCAAGGAGCCTGATGTGGGCCTTGATCCCAGGCCCCTGAGATCATGACCTGAGCCGAAGGCAGACACTTAACAGACTGAGCCACCCAGGTGTCCCAAGCCATTAAGCTTTCAACTGCTCATTTATTTAATAAAAATTTGTTTTGTGCTAATTATTAGTCATCCATTTGATGCTGGGGATACAACCCTTAGAGTGCAATTACAGGAAATACACAAATAAGGGTACCAGGTGCTGTCTCATACAAGTATATGTTCGTATGGAGTATGGTGGGAACATAGAGGTGAAAGAGGTCAATTCTACCTTGGGTAGGAATGGGGAAAGGGAGAAAATAGGGAATAATTTACAGAGGACATGATTCTGAAGCTGATTCTTACAATATAAGGGATAAGCCTGAGTAAAGCTATGGAAGTATAAAACAGGTCAACATGTTTAGAAGCCAGCAGACAGATAGGTATGATGGATGTAGAAGCTATGGCTGGAATGGAGGAAACCAATCCCAGAAGCTGGAAAGGAACTGAAGGCCAGATGACAGAGCCCTGGGGGTCTTAACAGGGAGCTCTCGCCCCATAGTTTCACCCTGGGTTACTGACATCTTTTTTTTTTTTTCCATATCTTGGAAATACCACTAACTGGGAGAACAAGTTGGAGGGACAAAATGAAAGGATGGAAGGAGGCAGATCAGGAAATGATTGATGAGAGCAGTGTAGGGGAGTGATGATGAAGACTTACTAGCAGTTGAAATAGGGATGTGATTTTGGATGATAGAAATTTCAGGAATGTGAATTGATAGGGACTTGCAGTGTTAGGGGGTGGGGTTGAGAAGGAAAGGCCTCTATAATTACACTCAGGTTATGATTTGAGTGACTATGTAAGGAGTTAGTCCCTGAGAAAAGGAATATATTTTGTATGGGTTATATCTTTTAATCTTTTGTGAGATAGGAAATACTATTATAATTTTATAAAGAAGGAAAAGGAGGCCTTGTGAGATTAAGGACTTTATCCAGTTTTTTAGAGGTGGAAATAATGAAATCATATTGAACACAATTGCCTGATTCTAGAATCTGAGCTTGTAACCACCATTCTAGGCTGCCTCATAAGGCAATGATAAACCACAAGATTTTCAGAAGTTAAAATTAGAGGAACAGAAAAAAAAGTTACAACAAAACTAAGAAAATAAAACTATAAATTTATGTTTCAGGAGACATTAGTGCTGAGAATTTCTGCTAGAAAATTATCAGCACATATTTAATATACTCTTGATATACCTTTTATATTCCCACATATATCCTTGATATAAGGTCAGACAGACAGAGATACACACACACACACACACACACACGCACACACAGAGTGGGACAAAAATAATTCAAGTTAATTCAGAGATATAATTTTCTGTTCACTCACTTGTAATTTTACTTATTTTTCTCAAGATTCCATAACCAGAATATTATAGCATTTTTATAATTAAACAACAATATTTCCAAGCATTTCATTCATGTATACCCTGTGGGCTAATGCTTCATAACATTCCTGTACCTATTAAAATAATTAGTTGGAAGTGTGGATTGCTTTTTAAATTAGTTATAAATCAGTTATTTTACAAATTGATGTAGTAAGAAGTTAGAGATTGTTTTTAAAATTAGTATACATTTTTCAGGTTATTAACATCTGACTGTTAATGTCTATTAAAAACTGATGATATCTGTTGCTGTATTGTTTCAATTTTAGGAATTTATTTTGAATATTTTTAACAATAACTTAGACTCCTAAGATCTGTTGAATTGAACGCATCTCTTGCACCTTCATTTTATTTATTATAGAAGAAGCAATTTTGTTATTAGAGGCCATTTGGTGTCATAATGATGATATTAAATTACATGATGATTTGGTAGACATTTATATGTAGTTTTTTTGTTTACCTTGAAAATTATGCGTAGGAAATAGATCTCTAAAAATAAAGTTGATAGAGCAATAGTTAGCTGCAAAATTTTGTTGTACACATACACATAAATAATGTACAACTTATAATATTTTAAATAAGAAAATATCTCATCCTATTAGTAACATTCTTTGGTCAATACTCATATTGATGAAAGAGTTTGACTTTTTATCTTATTTGTACATTTTGTCTGTTTAGTCATTTAAATCAAAATATAACTCACAGGATATGGTCAGACCAATAAGAATTTGGAAAAAAAGTGTTCAGCCTTCAAATAAACTTAAAGAAATGCAAATAAAATTAAGTAGAATACTATTTTCAGTGTACCAAATTGGCAAAAAGTTGGTAAAAAGAAACATGATTATTATACTGTGTTTGACTCAGGCTACAATTAATTATGCATTGTTCTATATACCAATATTATCAAGCTTTATGAAAGGTAATTTAGTAAAATGTACAAAGAGTCTTTCACTAGCCCTTGGTCCTAAGGATTCTACTTTTTGAAATTTATTATGACGTTATTATGAAGAAGTCTGCTTGAACATTATATTCATACAGTTAAAATAACCATAATACTAATATGAGCTAAATAAAAGGATATTATGAATAACTTTATACCAATATATTTAAAAACTTAGATGAAGTAGATAAATTTCTAGAAAAAATAAATTTTAAAAGTCAACACAAGAAAAATAAAATATTAAAAGTAGAATCTGTATGAAAAAAAGAATCTACAGAAAATACTAAATGTTGTAGGAAAAAATATGCCATTTTACTGGAAAATAGAAAAAGAAGCAGCAATGTGAGAATTTCTGATTTTATGAGACTAACAAACTTGATGCCAAAATCTGACAAGGACATTACAAAAAAGGAAAATTATAGGTAGATCTCATTTATAAAGATAGATATAAAAATACTACTACTTACAAAATATATTGGCAATATGAGTTCAGCAAATATAGAGAAATGGATACAACAACACTGCCAAGCAGTGTTTATTTCAGGAACGTAAGGCTGGTTTTATATGCGAAAATCAATCAATATTGCTCATCACATAAAAAGATTATGCTGATCTTGTCGACTTAGCACTATTGCTCCTATTTAAGCCTGAGAAATACGTTCTCCAGGATCTCCTTTCTGCAAGGGTCTGGATTAGAGCTGATCAAGGGGGGCACTCATGCAAGACTAGCCAAGGGGAAGTGAAGGAGAGTTAAATACTCTTCTTAGCCCCTGGCCCCAGACATGGTTGACAGATGAAGAGACAGGCCCCAGCTTCTAGCTCTATCCAGCTCCTGGCCCTGCTGACCACCAAGTGCGTTACTACAGTTTCCTCAGAGGTGGTAGCTCTCCACAAATCCACAGATCTCCTCCCCCCCCGCCCCTCCCCCGTTGTGGTTCCGCTTCTGTGGCTGGACATACACAGCTTGAGTTTTCCTGAATGTTCCTACCTATTCCGCCTCTGTCCTGTTAGTGACTTGCTATTATTTCTCAATTCTCTTCATCCTGTCTTCCTTTTTCCAGCTCCCTCCACATTTGTGTATGTTTTAATTTCTATATCTAAACTTTTTTCGCGTAATTCTTTTAATGGTTCTATTTTCCTGACTAAGCCTTGAATGAAATTAAATTTGAGTAGAAGCAATAGAATTTTAAGGATACAAATCTGGAGTTGCTTTTCTGACTAGATTTAAAGGTAGCATTGACCCATCGTCATGGTCAATAAAACAGGAGTAGCCCTTCCGCATGCAGCAACCAAATAGTTAGCTCTTGTTTAGGGAAGACAAAGCTTTAAGTGATCAAGCAGGTGCTACCGTCGAACTCTGTCCTGGGAATAAAGAATAAAGATTTTGCCTTGGGTTGATTGCTTCTAAGTGCACTTGAGGGTTTGGGGAGAGGAAGAGCTGAGCTCTGGAGTTTAAATTCTAATCTCATAGGGAGCCAGAAACGTCTGCCCTGGGCTCAAGTCTTGATCCCAGGACCTGGGATCGAGCTCCTGCATTGGGCTCTCGCTCAGCGAGGAGTCTGCTTCTTCTTCTCCCTCTACCCCTCCCCCTGCTCATGCTCTCTTTGACCCTCTGTCTCTCTCAAATAAATAAATAAAATCTTTAAAAATAAATAAATAAATAAATTCTAATCTCACGATCTGGATATGGGCTCAGAATACTTCTATGTTGTCCTGACACAAACAAAAACAAAAACAACTCACTCCACAAAGGTATCTTCTGTAGCTACAGGTTTAAAATTTCTGAAAACCAAACCCAAGTCTGATCCTGTGGTTGGCATAACTTATAATCGCAACGGCATGAGTGAATCTCAGAAACATTGTGTAGAGCAGAAATTTCAGACACAAAGAGCATATATGGTTCAATTCCATTTATGAGAAGATGAAAAAAGAAAAGTAAAAACTAGTTAACCTAATCTTTAGTTTCTACAGCTACAAGGTTTGATAGCACAACTATTAGAAGAAGCAAGACAGTAGTACCATAAATGTCAGGAGAGTAGATACCACTAACAGTGAGGAAGGGAATTATAATTGGGAGAGGGCAAGAGTGGGCTTTTCATGGGGCTGGCCATGCTGTTTTCTGACCTGGATAGGGTTATATGGGTGATCACCTTGTGATGACATAATGAGCTGTTCATTTATATTCTATGCAATTTCCTCTATGTGTATTATTTTTCAAAATAAGAAGGATTAAAATAACTCTGAAATGGCTTCTCATCTCATTCAGAGTAAGAAGACAAGGTCCTTAAATGGCCTGCAAGTCCCTCAATAATCTGGCCCCCATTAACTGTTTGATTTCTCAATTCTTCCTCTCTCTCACTCTTTCACTCTTTTCTATATACAGAGTTGAATGTGATTAGAGAAAAGCAAAATGCCATGCTGTCTGGATAGCTTGAAATTCATAACTCCTAAACATAAAATGGGCTCTTGAAGCTGCCTGGAAATGTGCTGTATTTCCCTAGTCCATTCATTGGTCATTCACCTGGGTGACAGTGTCATACCTCTCCTCTAGCTGCAAGCCCTCCATTTCCCCCACCCTCAATTTCACTGTCCTTCCTCACTTCCTAGCCTCTTTGTTCTGGAAAAGAAAGGATTCTATGCAATGCCCACAGAGATGTGTTCTCCATACCCCCACCCCTTCAAGGAGAAAGCCATTAGCCCAGCTGCTGGGAGAACTGGGAGCAGCTATGCTGCCCTGCAAGCAGCTACTGCAGGGTCCGCCTCACCTAACAAAACCCCAAGAGTGCGCACTTCCAGAGGGAGCCCAAATCTAATGTCTGCTTAGGGACAATGGAATGGGGGTGGCGTAAAGGCACCGAGGGACAAATTCAGAGCTCTCTGGAGTTGGTTAAGGCTTCGCTCGGCGAGCATTGTACTTCAAATTTTTCTTCCAGCCCAATCCTGTTTCCCGCCTCTCCCTTCCACAGGTCTTGATCCCTAATGCACAATCACTATTCCAAACTTCAACTCGGATTTGCCACCAGAGAACCCAATCTGTGATACCTCACAAAGCATCCAGATTCCCATCACCATGTTCATCTACCCACCTGCACCTGTTCCAGTCCTCTGTGACTGTCTTCTTCAGAGGGTGCTCATATTTGAAGGCTATCACGTCATTTGTGCACTGTATTTGATTACTAAAGACATTGCTCTAATAGCCCCCCCCCAACATCAGCAATCTTTCCTCCCTGGAAATAATATAATAATATTACATGTAATACGTAAGAATATATAATAACAACAACAACAACATCTCCTACTGGAATAACAATAGCTTATTTCTATTATTTCTCCCATATTATAATTTAAAAGAAATCATCCTTTTTTGGCCCAACTCTCCTGCTATTGCCCTATTTCTCTGCTTTCTTTTGAGAAAAAAAAAAAGTCTATTTAAAAGTGATCTATAATCCCATCTCCAATTCTTCCTCTGTTTTCTCTTTAGCGCATTCTAATTAGGCTTTTGCTGTCCATTGATCAGGGGCAACTTCTCTTGTCAAAGGCATCAATGACCTTTACAAAGCAAACCGTGATGGTCTAGTCTCTGCCTTCATCACACTGAACTTCTTTTCATGATGGATAATCTTCTACTCTTTGAAGCTTTTTCCACTTGGCTTCTAGAATATCAAACTCTCTTGTATATTCTGCCTCACTGGTCATGCTTTTTCAGATGAGCCATCAATGGGCCACGATTCCAAGAGGTGCCTTTTACCCGGACAAGAATACAATTGGTCTCTCCGGGGTCATGCAGTGAGGTGGCTCTACTTCTCTGTCTTTTGTTCTGGTTTGTTCTCTTCCTCTGACTCTCAATGTACGAGTGTCACAGGGCTCTGTGCCTGGTCCATTTCTAAGTACGCTCATCTCTTTTCCAGACTTTGCTCAGACTCAGAAATCCACAGGCTACCTCACATCTTTATTTACATGACTAACAAATATCTGAACATGCCTGAAACGGAGTTGTAAACTTTCACCCAAGCTTGCTTCACCAAAGAAAGGAGCCCTCTGCTTGCTCCCTTTCTGCTGGTCCTCATTCCTTCCTCCCTTGATTCTGATATCCATCAATTTGTTTAGCATCAAGTCAATCTTACAGCTTTCTATCTAGAATATATTCAACACCACTCCCTTTGTAAAAACCCACAAAGGGTACATGTGCAAGAGCCGGAGTCACATCTGGCTAGTACATATATAAAGAGATTTTTTTTTTGCCGGATACACTTAAGGAATTTCCTTAGGAGTCTTTGAAAAGTAATTTCTGGGGTTTAACTTAGCATATGTAAAAATCAGCGCAATTTCTAGTCATTGTAGGAAAGAGAAACAAACTCAGGCAGCTCTGTAGCTTTTTTGGGTAGAAAAACCAAAGGCAAAACTAAAAGTCACATTAAAATCTGTAGAAATGCACTGAAACACACAGGCATCGCTTTTGCTTGACTTTAGATTTCCAGAACAGTGGGAAGATAGACAGAGTCCATTTACCATGCAGATTACTTTTATTTTTATTTTTATTTTTTAAAAAGATTTTTATTTATTTAACAGAGAGAGAGACAGCCAGCAAGAGAGGGAACACAAGCAGGGGGAGTGGGAGAGGGAGAAGCAGGCTCCCAGTGGAGGAGCCCGATGTGGGGCTCTATCCCAGTACGCTGGGATCACGCCCTGAGCCGAAGGCAGATGCTTAACAACTGAGCCACCCAGGTGCCCCCAGATTACTTTTAAAGTCAAGATGGTGGTGGGATTTGCAAACGTTGCCATGGCTGGGGACAGTAACAGCAAATCTTCCAGCCTGGTCAGACATTCTTTCATATAGAATAGTTTCCATGGAAACCCTGTCAGCAACCCACAGATTTCATGTACTGTATGTTCTGGCTAAATAAATAATGAAGAGCTGTCTTCTTTCTTACTTAATGATCTGCAGATCTGCATACTCGATAGGGAGGGTGCCACCTCCTATGCCATTTGCAGGGGAGAAAGACAAAATGAGAACACGACAAGGTAAGACTCCATCTCTGCATTTGAAAAGCACAGTCTGTGTTAAGAGATGACATTTTCATTTCACCTCAGATCACAAGCTCAGGCATGTATCACAGGCCATTCTTACCTCCCCTGATCTTTTTTATGGGCCACACTCACACTCACTAAGGACGGCATTCACCTGGAAAGGTGCGCAGGAGTGTGAGGGGTCCTGACAAACACCTTTCTAAGTAGACTGATGTTGGGTTTTTGCTCCCCATGGAAGAACGCTCTGCTTCCCAATGGCGCATGTCACAGAGCAAGTTCGGACATGCTTTTCTGTCTTAGTGAGGTAGGGTTATGTTGTCATCATCGCCTATTACCATCTGTGTTCTTTCTATATGTCCCCAAATGTTACTTTCTGTATGCACTAATTCATAGAAAAATACTTTAAACAAATAATAACCGTATAATAAGAGGGTGTTTTTATCTTCCTAGGCAAATTGAAATGTTTTAGACACTAGAAAATAAAGGAGTTTTAATGAATTCAAAGTAAATACTTACAACTGGTTTTTCTCTTTTCCCAAAACAAATAAATAACAATCATGGGCCAATGCTTCAGTATAGTCTAGTTGGCTAATATTAGCTTTTTAGCTATGAAATAATTTTAAGCACTTCCTTTTGAGGTAACTTGCGGTATAAATTACGAATTTTGTGTTGTGATAGAAAATATAAAGCTAGGAGGTAGTGGAGGGAGAAGAAAGAAGTATTCTTGAATTGTATATAAAAGGAGTAGTTTCTCTAGTTATATGCTCTTGGCCCTTACAAGATTAAGTTACTACTTGGATGAAAAGAAGGTGGAAAAGAAAGCATTAAGCGCTGTATAACTGGGGTTGTTTTATTGAAAAGCTCGTTTCTTCTCCAAACAGAAATGTCCTGAATGTGATAGGTTCAGATGGAGACTTCTAAATAATTCATTGTCAACTTATGGCAAAGATCTGGGGAGAGAAAAGAAGGAACTGCATCTTCCAGAGCCTAATTTTGTTAAGGAAATATAACCAAAGGGAAAAGACATTAAGCCCTTTTCTAGTGAGGATCTAACCTGAAAAGGGAGGAGCTCCACAGATGGGCAAGAATGAGCAGCCAGCATCAGCTTTCCTCTGGGGCATAGAGCCAGGCACACGATGCCCACGGTGAATATTTCTTGAACGAGCAAATGAATGAAATATCAAAGAGTACACTTTGGCCTGTTACTTTAATTGAATACATCTTAAGAACATTTCAGTATACTTTAAAATCCCCATATTTCTTCTTTTTATTACTCTGCAAAGCATAACAAAGGAAAATATCAGTGCAAAGCTTTATTGTCTTAATTGTAAGAGTTGTCAATTTTTGTCAAAAAACTTTTGATTTATCAAATATTGCAGGAGGAAAATTTTGACTAAATGGAATATCGGTTAGTGTAAATCTTTAGCAATGATTACTTTGAAGTATGACAGACTTCCTTATATTGAACTAGGTGCTCGACATTTGAATATTATTTTCTTTTTAAGGAAATGATTTTAATAATTGAGGGTTGGCAGGGGGGCACCTGGGTGGCTCAGTCGGTTGAACATCAGACTCTTGATTTCAGCTCCGGTAATGATCTCAGGGTGGTGAGATTGTGAGATCAAGCCTGCATCTGGCTTCACACTCAGCAGGGAGTCTGCTTGAGATTATCTCCCTCTGTCCCTCCCTCAACTTGTGCTCTCTTCCAATCTTTCTCTAAAATACATAAACAAATCTTTTAAAAAAATAACTGAGGGTGGGGAATCAGAGATGCTTTCCAAGTGCTAATCTCTCATGTTCAGAGGTTTCAAGAGACGTGGGTAAGCTATTGGCTAATGGATTTGAATGACTGGCTGTTGGAAAATAAAAGAAATGCTATATGCTTTTATGTAGATATCTTGCTCCTTTCCTCCCCTCCTTCCATGTCCTTCCCTTACCCTGTCACATGTCCCTCTGACTCCTACCCCCTCCCTCTTCCTGCCTGTAAGCAGTGACATTGAAAATGCTGGAGTAGAATGACATTAGATCCCGAAGATCAAGATCCAATGACTTCAGATACTGTGACTTCTCAGAAAGCCCAACGAGGTTATTTCCTTACTAAACTACTAATGTATGCAAATTATGATGAACGCAGGAGGAAAAAAATATTTTGCTAATCTCCATACTCAAGCAAGCTACAAGCTATGAAATATTCATGACAGTGCACTGCAACCTAAGTAAAGGATCTTGAAAATAGTATCTATTTCTGCTATTTCAATTCCTGTTTATCAGGCATTACCAAGGGGGCAATATTGTTGCTAAGGAGATAAAACTTGATTCTTGGAAAGTGACAAATTCTTACTCTTTTCATGTACAAAGCACAAGTATACAGATAGTAATTATAGGAAATCGAGGTGTTAAAATTTCATGATGGGGGTTTAGGAAAAAATGTCTAGAAAGACTTCTTAAGGGGACAATAATGAGAAAAAAAAGGTTAAGGAACACTATTATATATCGTGCTTTTAGTTTTCTAAAGATTTTTCTCCTCTCCCAGATTCTGCCTAATGGAATAACTGGTAAAGAACTAGTAGCCCCATGGGAACCAATTATTTAAATAGTTGCACCAAAGCAGGACTTTTAGGTTAAAGCTTATATGTAAAATGTTCCTAGATCTGTGACCGAAGTGAGGTCAGTCATTCTTGTCTGAATTGAAGTCAACTCATTCCTGCAAGATGGTCTAAACTTGAAAGAGAAAGAAAAAAATAAAAAAAAGAACCAACCAAACAAACGAAAGAAAGAAAAGGCTTGCTCCGGGGAGAAAACAGCACAGAGAGAGCCCTGTGTACCTGAACCGCGCTTGCAGGAGCAGGCGAAGGAGCCTGTTGCACCTGCCGCATCTGTTGCACCTGTTGGCACTTAGCCATTAGCAAGTGGAAGCAGAGGGGTCTGCTGGGGGGGGGGGGGGCAGTGGTCCCACTACCAGCAGATGGCTTAAAGAGTATAGGATCAGTCACTTTTCCTAATAAATGTAGGTGTGGAGAAATAATTCTGAAATATACCTTTCTTTTTGAAAATATGAGAAAAGGATGGAGAATTCTCTCTAATATGTAGTACTAAAAATCAAAATGAATTTTGTCTACTATTTTGCCTAATTTACTATTGATGAATAGATCTTCATGTTGGAATTACATTTGTAATTAAATATTCATCTCGGCAGAGTGTTTCAAATATCTGTTTCTAGATATATGTACTCCTATATTCATTGATGTAATAAGTATGGTAGCCAGGATATGGAAACAACCTAAGTGTCCATTGATGGATGAACAGGTAAAGAAGATGTGGTGTATAGACACACACACACACACACACACACACACACACACACACACACAATGGAATACTACTCAGCCATAAAAATAAAGTAAAATCTTTCCATTTGTGGCAACATGGATAGACCTCAAGGGTATTATGCTCAGTAAAATAAAACAAATACTAGAGGATTTTACTTACACGTGGAATTGAAAGAACAAAACAAACAAAACAAAACTCAGAGTCATAGAAAGAGAAAACAGGTTGCCAGAGGGTAGGGAAGTTGCAGGGCGAGTGAAATGGGTGAAGGAGATTAAAAAGTACAAACTTGCAGATATAAAAGAAATAAGTCATGAGGATGTAATGTCTAGCATGAGGCCTATAGTCAGTAATGTTTTGTTAACTCTGTAAGAGGACAGATGGTAACTCAAATTATTACGGCAACCATCTTGCAATATAAACAAATGTCAAATCACTATGTTTACACCTGAAACTAACATAACCTCGCATGTCAATTATACCTCCATCAAAATAATAAAAAAAAAGAAAATGAGACATCATTTTCTATATTGTTCTCCAATTTCTCAGGAAATATAAGATTACCTTTAAGTTGTTTTTCAAAATTAATTTTTAATTAAAATTAATTATTTTATTTCATTTTGAAACCAAAATTATATTGGTTGATACTCTATTGAGACGAGGAGTGAATAGGTAGAAGAAAGAAGAGGAAAAAAAATTAAGCAAAGGAATGAAAATGAGAGAAAATGAGTAGTTTTCATTACTGTAGGAAATGGAAACGTAGAGCTGCCCGATAAAACTTTCTGTTGTGATGGAAATGATATATACTGGCACTTTCTAATATGGTAGCTGCAAGCTACATGGGGATGTCGAGCACTTGCAATGTACCTAGTCGAACTGAGAAATTGCATTTAAATTTTATTTAATTTCAATTAATTTAAATTTGTATACCTGCTTGGGGCTAGTGCCTAAAATATTGGTCAATGCAACCCCTCAACTATGAGGATTTTTTTTATGTTTAATTTACACAATCAAAGTACCTAGTTTGAAATACTATAAGAACACTGACAAATCATTGTGAGTTTTCCTCGTTACATAGATTTAGGTTCTCAGGCTAATGCCATGTCTTCTGCTAGGACAACTGTCAGTAGCAGGACCCTGGTTCACCGTCCAAATAGACAGGCTTCCTATAGGTGTAGTTAATGAAAATGCATTGATTGTGCATTTTTTAAAATAAAAAACTGAAATCCTATAAATGGTTAAAGTTATATTAAAAGATGTTAGCATTGACATTATATTTAAATGAAATATGTGATTTAGAACAACATGTTAAAAAACATTTCAAGGTATAATTTGGCAACTTCTTTATTATGATTTTCCTTATCCTCAATGATTACTTAACTTCAACTTAATTTTCAGCAGGAACTGAATCAAAGCTTGCATTCGTTGCCAAAACCCAGCAGCCAGCTATTGACCACAGGAAAATATGCATGTTTTCCACATCTACTAAAAGATTTAAGATAAATATAAATCAGACATGTTCCCAAAAATGTACACACATTTTATCTATAAGATAAAATAAGCTTGCTTGGTCAAGGCAAGTATATTTTTAGTTTTTAGTTTTTTTTCAGTTTTATTGAGATTAAGTTGACATAAAACATTGTGTAAATATAAGGCATACTACACGTCGATTTGAGACACTTACATAGCACAAAATGATTATTCCCATATCATAAGCTAATACCCCCATCCTGTCATGTAATTACTATTTCTTTTTTGCTATGAGAACAATTAATATCTACTCTTAGCAACATTTGGATATATAATATAATATTATTAGATATCATCACTATGCTGTACATTAGATCCCACGTCTTAATAATCCTATAATTGGCAGTTTGTGCCCTCGATCGATATCTCCCCATTTCCTGCACCTTCCAGCTCTCAGTAACCACTACTCAACTGTTTAAGTCTGGTTTTTTTCAATTTCACATATAAGTGGTATTATATAGTATTTATTTTTCTCGGTCTGATTTATTTCACTTAACATGATGCCCTCAAGATTTATCCAAATTACCTCAAATGGCAGGATTTCCATCTTTCTCACGGCTGAATAATAGTCCACTGTAAATACACCACATCTTCTTCACCCACTTGTTCACTGATGGACACTTAGGTTGTTTTCATATCATGGCTATTGTGAATAATGCTGCAATGAACATGAAAGTGCAGATATCTCTACTAGATCCTGATTTCAATTCCTTTTGAATATATCTCCAGAAGGGAGATTGCTATATCATACAGTAGTTCTATTTTTAATATTTTGAGGGACCTCCATAATCCACCTCCATAATAGTGGATACATCAATTTATATTCCCACCAACAGTGAACAAATGTTCCCTCTTCTCCACACCCTCGCTAACACTTGTTATCTCTAAAAGCAAGTATATTTTTAGGTATTTTATTTTGTAGGGATGAAATTTTGCTCATAATAAGATGAAAATGCCATCCAGCATGTTTATTGTGTTAAGATATTATCATTTCCAACAAAATTTTACAGCAATTATAAAAGATAATCTTCTAGTCTGGATATAGTACAGGCAAGGATATTTACATTCATTGGTCAAATATTAAATAGCTTACATATTTTTTAAGAATTATAGATAACAGATTCAAAAGTATAACTTTCATCTTGTGATTATTCCCCTTGTTTTCCTCCAATTTTTACTTTGTGATCTAATTATAGTTAACATTTATTAAGCATCTAAAATTATATGCCAAGCACTATGTTAAGTACTAATTTTATAGATGTTATCTCACTTAATGCTTCTAACAGTACTGTTATAGAAGAGCTATTATAATCTGAATTGTACCCTGGAGTGAACTGTCTCTCACCATGACAGAGAGCAATTCCAGAGCCAAGATTTGCATCAGGCCCTGCCCCAGTCCAGGGCCCAGGGTTTACATCTTAACCTCTGCACCAGCTACCTCTTAGGAATTTCTGATATATCCACAGCATGTTCTGGTAGCAACAGTAGGGAATCCACAAACTAGCAATTATAAAGGAGGGGGCTGCTGATGTCTTGGTGTAACACTGTGAGGGTATAACTTTTAATAACATCAAGGATGAAGAAAGATTTGTGTTGAGCCCAATAATTAAAATTTCAAGTGCTGGTTTTCTTTTTCTCTCCTCTCCACTCCTTTCTTCTCCTCTCCCCTCCTCTCCTCTCTTCCTTCTCTTCTTTTCTTACTTCCTTCCTTCTTTTCTTTTTTGAGACTTAAAATGGCCTAATATGTGAAAAGGCAGTGAACAAATTATTGAGTTGTGGCTATTAAGTTGGATTTATCTTATTTGTAAGTAATAGCTCTCCTACTCACTTATATTAAACCACCAGGAATTTCACAAGACTTAATAATCACTCCTGAGGTTGGAAAGACCACTCGACCAGTATTCTCATGGAACCATTTGCTCTGATATTATTCAGGAAGTGAAGCTTGTCATTTTCATTGCATTGTAAATTGTTTCTTGGTGATCATACATTTTGACTCCAGTTAATAAATTAATGAGGTTAGAGAATTGGGGTGGATGTGTCTCCTTAAGTATAAATGCCCATTCTTGCCACTTTAATACAGAAGAGTAATTTGAGAAACAAAAACAGGAACATCTTGGGGCACCTGGCTGGCTCAGTCGGTAGAGCATGCAACTCTTGATCTCGGGTCATGAGTTCGAGCTTCATGATGGGCATAGAGATAACTTAAAAAAAAACAAAATTATTATGTTCATATTTTGTTATATATATTCTGTAAAACTAGGAATAAAAAGAAATCATATCTATAAAATATAACAGAAAACAGTGTAACATTATGTTTTTATGGACATCTCTACAATAGCATCTCTTTTCTGCACTGAGTAGATGGGTTCAATTTTATTAAAACCCCATTTTTATGAAATGCTCAGTGTGCCAGATATGGCATTAATAGAAAGTACAACCTTCACATGTTTGTTTTTAGACGTGTAAGTTATTGCGAACACCCAGTGGATACCATACATTGTTGTACGCATGGTAGTTTGGCCAGGGAAGTAGAGAATATATTCCTTATCTACAACACGCTTACAATCTAGCTTTAAGCAAACAACTAAGAAACAGTCTAAGAAAAATTCCAAGTCAATGTATTAACAACTCAAATGTTCATAATCATAATTTGTGCAGCTCAAAATCAAGCAGCGCTGCTGCTATTGTTTTAATAATAGAATATTCAGCAAAGACTCAAGTGAACTGGCATATTGAATAAAAGGGAAAAAAGTAAACTCCCTGGGAGCCTGCGAGTTCATTCATTCATTCATTCATTCATTCATTCATTCCTTTATGTGTAATTTACATTTCACCCTTCTTTCTGCCTCATATGTGGAAGGTAAAAACATAGGGAGAAACAATCAGAAAGAAGAGGGGCTATTTTTTTCCCCCTTTCATAGTTTGTCCTCTGAGAGATGAAAGAGAAAAACACAGAGTTTGAAGTCACAGCCTGCCGCAGGAAATAAAGCTTGGAGGAGTTTCCTCTGAAAGAAATTTCAAAGATCAGTAATGTTAACGTCTTGATGTCTCAGAACTGAAGCCTGTGAAAGAAGTCAGGAGCGTCTCTCTGAACCAGAAAGAGAAGAAGTGGTAAATAACGAGAATACAGAAGTTTAGTGACAATGGCGATGAGTTTTATTTAGGTTTTGAATTAATTTAAATGGTTTTTCTATAAGATGATACACTTGACTGTTGAATGGTTAATTTGATTTGATTTAGTAAAGGTTTGCTTTTGAAAAATGGGAAAGGCCTGCTTCTCTTGCACTGAGACCAATCATTACAGTAACATGAAGAGGCTTTGCCTTTCTCTTGGGGTTGGGACCAATGTCAGCTGATGGGTAGCACGCCTGATTGTACCGGAAGTTCCCCAAATTATAATTTCTTCTTGAGCAAAATGTCTTGAAACCTAGTACTGAATGATTCAAGAAAGCTAAACTTCAGACCTCTGGGGTAATATGTGCAGGCTGCCAGAACCAAATACCAAACTGAGTGGCTAACACAAAAACATGTGTTTTCTCTTTGTTCTGAAGGCTGGGAACCCAAGATCAGAGTGCTAGAAGTTTGGTTTCTGCTGCAACATCTTTTACCAGCTTGCAGACAGTGGGCCTCCTTGCTGGGTCCTCACGTGGCCTTTTTCTCTGTGTGTATTGCCAGTGTCTCTTCCTCTTCCTATAAGGACACCCATCCTATTGGATTAAGGTCCCACCCTGATGACCTCATTTCATCTTAGTTATCTCCTTAAGATCCTATTTCCAAATACTGTCACATTGGGGTTTAGGGTTTCACCATATGAATTTGGGGAGAACGCAGTTGAGTCCAGAACATCCTTCATCTTCCTGATGACCCTGTGTTGCCAAGTTTATTTTGATGTGGCTGCGCCCAAGTGTGTCTGGGCAGCTTGTGATGCTGCCTTCTCCCAGAGCCCCCCTCTCCTTGGTCTTATCTCATGAACATCTCTCTCTCCCTCATTCTCTCTCAGTCTAGAGAACCTAAGATTTGGCACACATGAGAGCATTTTCCTCTTCTCTCTCCTCTCCTCCAATCTCCTCTTTTCTCCTCTCCTCTCCTCTCTCTGTCTCTCTCTCTCTCCACAATCCCCAGTAAAAGAATTTTCTCTACATCATTTCTTCCCACCCTCTCTCCTCTTCTTCTTTCTGACTCTGGCTAAAGTTTAATGACAGATAGCAGTTCCTTCTGTACCCTATAGATGTGCCTGTGAACTAAGTTCTTCAAAATTGATGGTTGGTATGCTAGTGAGAAGAACAAAATTAATTTTTAAAACTTTCTCTCAAGTCTGTCAGTGGGGTTATCGTCTTGTTGCATAATCCCATGCTTTGAATCATAAATTTAAGCCTTCTCAGGTGGTGTATAATATGTTTGTGTGACTCGTTTTACAGACGTGACTAAAAAAAAAGAAAAACAATTAAATATTTTAGATGTGTAGAAGGTAAAGTCGAATTTAGAATTCAAATCATTCTATTTTGCTGTAACAAGAAAAGAAAGGTTTCTCATTTAGGTTCTCGACCTCCCTATTACTCGGTAAGTGAAGGTACTTCATCAGCACGCATTGACGCAGGGAGCAGTTAAGCCAAAAAAGAACAAGTTGAATGAGCTCCTGGAAAACTCTTACGCAGAAGTGCCGATTATCTCCTTATATCATCGTCTTTGATTGCCAGTAAGGCTTAGAGATGATTAAAAGAAAAGAGGTAAGTGTTGTTAGTACACTTAACGTACCTTGTTAGCAAATTGTTGAAACTCACTAAAAAGCACAGAAACACTAGTGCTCAGACGAACCTGGAAAATGAAAATCAACCCTTTCCTCCTAAGTCCTCACTAGGCATCACGAAGTCACTCATATTTCTGAAATTTTTCTTCAGGCAGCAATGTGCACAGTTTTTGAGCTCTCTCTGCTATGAGACTTTCTAGTTATTGGAATCCTTCTCCCAGATGACCGTTTATGGGTCCTTCAGAGATGTGTCCTTATCATTTCTGGTTCTCATTAATGGACAAGAAGCAGAAGACTTCCATTTTCATTTGTTTATTCCATAAATATTTATTGAGAAGCCATGTTCCACACATTGCTTTAAGCTCTGGAAACACGCAATGACCAAACCACAAACTATACTCTTAAGAAGCTCGCTATCTATGACAGAGAGAAGCAGAAGCGATTGCCGGAGCAGAAATAATTACAGCCAGCTACTAAAGGAGAGAGCAGGGCGAGGGTCCCACAGGGGAGGTGGTACTGTGCTTTGTCCTGAAGGATGAGTAGGAGTTTTCCAGGCCGGCAAAGAGAAGGAAGAGCACACGAAACATGGGCTAAGACAGAGAGCAGTGAAAAAGCATGACTGTGAGAGCACATCTTTATTTTAGTTATATTCTGCTCGACTCCAGGCAAAATCACGATATTTGTACCTTTCTATCTTTGACCAATCTTTGCCAATTAATCTCTTAACAATTGGAACCAGTGGAATATTTCTATGTTTTCATACCGTGAATGGTCTTGCACTTTGGGGGCGAAGTTCATTCTTAAATTCAGATTGAAGTGGTTTCATCCAAATATTTCACAGTATGTTTTACTTCTGCTTCAGTAAAAACAAAGGCAAACCACATTTAAGTGACAGTGGTGGCTCAGGGAGCCGCGGAGCATAGAGGTCTGCCTTTATGAAGGCGTGCACTTGAAGCTGCCCGGGAAGAGACAGTCTCCAGGGAAGGTGTTCTTGGCTGAGCAAGTGGGGCTGTTCTTTGAGGTCACAGTGCGATTGCTGTGGGAGGAGGACATTTCTGCTCTGTTCTTCCCACTTGCCTTCTACACTCATCTAAAGAAGAGGAGCTGCTGCTCTGATCTGTCAATCTGAGACATCCCACTTCCTTCACCAGGAGTGAGATGGCTTTAAGTGAAAAATACATGTGAGTCCAGAAATCTTTGCCTCTCTCCCTTTTCTATATTTTATGTGACTGGGTTAGAGAATTCACTGATAAACTCAGCTGTTCTCTTCCTAAGTTTTTTGTTTTGATTTGTTTCTTTTTTTGTTGTTGTTTTTGTTTTTTGTTTTTTTGTTTTTGTTTTTTTTCTTTTCACCTAATAGCCTCATGTGATAGCCAGGTCCTCCCAAGATACAGATTTGAGTGGGGCGTGGGGCAGTGTGGGAAAAGGTCATGCTTGGCCAACGCCACAAAACCATTGCCAGAAATCTGTCTTTGTCGTCATTGGTCAGTGATTCCACGGTTACTAAAGTGGTTCTTGATTTTCCATTGAGATACATTTCCTTTTATAGAGCTACCTTGGGCAACTTGGGGAGAGAAAAAGGGGGAGGAATGATTGACAGGTTTGGGGCATTTTTCTATTTTTGGATCTAATACCACCAAATACTATCAAAAATATGCTCTCGATTCCTAACTTTTGGGCACAGTCTCAGCAGGCTGGAAAGTCAACGAAGGTACCAAGCATGTGAGAACCAAAACTGCACTTAGAGAGACGGGAGCGATGCCACGTCAGCACGTACTGGGTTATGCCTGAGGTAAGCAAGAGAAGAAATTCATTTGGAGGCGAGGAAAAATATATCTGGTATTTGCTGAGGTTTTAGGAAATAAGAACTCATATATTGTACTAATATATGTTACATGTTACATGTTATTTCATGTAATCCTTTAAGTCAATAATTAACTCTTAAAAATTGGATACAACAAACCCATTAACCCAGAAATTCCAGCCTGAAATTTATCCTTCAAATGTACTTGCACAAGCAGTTCAATATGTTTGAAGATCTTCCTTGCAGCCCTGTTTGTAAAACTGGAAACAACCCGGATGACCATAATAACCAAAGAACTGGTTTAAAATGGCACCATAATTTATGGTACATTGTACAATAAGATATCAAATGTACACTGAAAATGATATTTATGTGGTCTTATTTATTATGCAGAAATTAATTTTTAAATTAAACAAGGTACAAAACACTATTTATAATATAATCCTATCTGTGTAGGAACCAAAGTATATGTATGCTTGCATATTGTAAAAGTTCCAGGAAAAGACTTCTCCCAAACACGCAGTCTTGCTAATAGTAGTTACATTTGAGGAATGGATGAAGTGCATTTGTGTGTATTTTTTAAAAAAATATGTATGCATCGCTTTGGTGATACAACAGTTTTCAGAGGTAAGTAAGGTCTGATGCAAATAACAATAAAAGCATAAGATATAACATTATGCAGATTTGGTTAACTACTTTTCCTTGAAGCACGTTCTTTTTTTCTTTTTTTAAAAAGATTTTATTTATTTGAGAGAGAGAGTGAGCGAGAGAGAGAGTGGTGGGAGGGGCAGAGAGAGAGGGAGAAGCAGACTCCTGCTGAGCAGGGAGCCTGACAGGGGACAGGGTTCTGGGATCGGGACCTGAGCCAAAGGCAGACAACCGCTTAACCCCTTCATGGACTGAGCCACTCAGGTGCCCCTTTGAAGCCTTTCTTTACTTGTCTTCAGTGGCATCCCTCCTACACAATATATTTTTCTTCTATGTCCCTGGTCATTCCTGATTTCTCTCTAATATTGCCTTCTCTTCTGCCCTTTTCTAAAGTTTTGTACTGGGCTTATTTTCTCACTGAACTGATTTCCTCCAGGTAAATTTATCTGCCCCACTCCCTCTGGTTTCCCTTACTGTCTCTCTGCTGATGACTCTCAAATCTATTTCTCAACACAAACTCCTTTTCTGAGTCCCAGATCAATAAATCTCATTACCTCCTCAAATTTGTGCCTTACACTCAACACGTGCAAAACAAAACTATCCTCTTACCTTCAAACAGTCCTATCCTTCTTCAATATTTCTCTTCTCAGGAAATGTCACCAGTCAAAAGCCAGCAGGAGACACTGTAGTCAAACAAAGTGGGGCTTATTTACTACAGCAAGGAAGACTGATCACACAGGGAACGTGGGGCATCTTGGGAAGAGGGTGTTAGAAGGGGATTGATACAGAAGATGGACTTGTGGTAGGTGATTTTGGAGAAGGTATATGGAAGATGGGATTGGCTCTGGATTGGGTGTGTTCATCACGGGCAATTCTATAATTGGATATCTTAACTCATTTTTATCTATTGAGCAGGAGGAATGGAGCAGGGCGGATTCTGTGGTTGGTGGAGAAGCAGCAGTCACTCACGTTTGCTGACAGAGGGTAACATTTGGTCATTTTTGAGGTTTGCATTGTCCAGTGACAAAACTACAACAACTCATAATGAGTTCTGTGTCCTTTATGCAAAGGAAAATCATCCATGGATCAGGAGAGTACCTCCCAAGCAGGGGAACATTCTACCGCATGGATTTTGTACAAGAGTGAGTTTTGTGGAGCATGAGAAGAGGCCATAGAGAAACAAGGCATGGTTGGCTAGGAGGTCAGGGATTTCCTCCTAAGGCTAGCAGGCCCTGTTTTCTAGGGTAAGGTGAGCTAGGCCAAGCTGAATTGGAAGATTGTGAATCATCATGTTAGGATTCCTTGACAGGTGTTTTGCATAAATGCAGGCTGACTTAGTCTTAGATTTGTGACACGGGCTGGGTCACTGGAGTGGCTCCATTCTGTGGGTCCTGATATATGAATTAGCTTTACCAGCACAATGTTCTTATTTTCTTTGTGCGTAGTCATCATTATGGAGGGTCTTTGTTTTGACTTGTACCATCGTGATCACAGAATGAACTTCTTTGATGTTGTACAACTCTTCATGGTCAGCAGAACACCATGGCCAGCTACTTGGCAACAGTTTTGATGCAAAATTGAACAGACTTTTAAAAGAAATGTTAAAGAAAAAGGAAAAGAGTTTTATTTGAGCCCAAGTGAGGACAGCTGCCCAGGATACACAATCTTTATACGGAAGAGAGTGCTCCGGGAAGGCACATTTGGTGCAGGGTTATACACATTTTTTACATAAAGAAAAAAGTTACAAATCTTCATGACGAAGGACATTCCCGAAAGTTACAGACTTGATCTTATGTTTTTAGTACGGGTGGAGCTGTATGACTTTAATCTTATGGGAACCGGGGAGGTGGTTTTTTTTTTTTTTTTTCTCATTTATGTTTGGAATGCTCCCTTTTTGGTTATTTTTTGTAAACAAAGCAGACGTACAATGTGTGCTTAGGGCAGAAATAGAGCCCATGCTTTGAGGTTTCGTGGAGTCATTTTGACCTTGATAAATGTTAAAGTATAGCTTCCTTGAGAGCCCAGGGACCACAAACGTTCAAATCTTCCTTTATCAACAGTAACAGGGATGCTAATTTTTTCTCTCACAGCCATAGATTTAGTTGCCCAAGCCAGAAACTTTGGCATCCTCCTTGAATACTTTATCTTTACCCAGCACATTCTGCCGATTAGCAAGCTCTCCTGATTGTCCTAAATAACTCTAAAATCCATCCACATTCCCTTTCCCCTCTCCACCACAATCATTGCTCACCTTTTCTTCTGTGTTAGAATTCTAGAATTCAGTGCCTCCATTTTGCTTCTTCCTTGCTGATTTTGTTGATTCCTTTCAGAATGTCCTTCCCTTTTAAACAGGTTATTCCTTTAAAACAGTACTTCTCAATCTTGGCTGCCAGTTAGGATCACCTCCAGAGGCTGTAAGACAATACCGACACCATTCCCTTTCCAAAGACGAAAGAATGGCACTAACGTTTAACCACATGCATTTTAGGTAGCAATATCTTCTAGGTAAGCAGAAGCCTTATCACCTAGCTAAGTTTTGAAGGGAATGGTGAATAGCTGGAAGGGGACAAGTGGAACGGCAGAGAGGTTTGGGAGGAAAAGAAAGACGAGAAGCAGAGGAGGACTGAGAAGTCCTGCAAGCAGCTTATAGGGAATGTGACATTGTGATTCACAATAAGAAATAAATATTTGGTCTTCAACCCCTGGCACAGAGCTCCCAAACCCTTGGAATTTCTTGGGTCATAAGAGCAATGGGAGCATCTCCTGTCAGAATATTTGCTCTCTTGTCTTCAGTTCCTGAAATCACTTCAGAGCCGTAATGGTGAAATGGTCATCTTGTTATTCATCACCCCTTTCTGCCAAAACTGGGTTTATGTTAATGAGGTGACTTTTGGAAATTCCCAAGGATGGAGCTGGTTAGCAGGGAACCCCCCATGAATAAAGGGTGGGAACTATCGGTCCCAAGCCATGGGCTGGATTTGTCCCACAGCAGTCTGCTGACCCACGCCCTTTCCCCTTTCCAGGTACATCATTCCTTTTTTCTCTCTTGTAATTATTGTCTTCTTCAGTGACTCTCCTCAGCTCACCCTCTCTCGGTTCCAACCCTGGTCCTACTGATCTCATATACTGAAATATTTCATTGTCTACTTCTTCTGGCCAATTCCCATTACCATTGTTTTCATAACCCCTGTCTAGAACGCTGCTTTACTTCAAATCCAGTGAAAGCTGACTCATCCCTCAAGACTCCATCACAGGGCCACCTCTTCCAGGAAATCTTTCCCTCTTCCACCGGTCTTGACCTCTCCCGTTCCTGTACTCAGTCGCACTGTACCTTACTGGCATCCCTGTCATTAGGGATGGGCCCCGTAGGTTTTATTTTCTAGTTCTTGAGCCTTGTTTTATTCAATTTGGTATCTTTCGCACAGTGTCTGATTTACCATAGAAGTACGGTGGATGGTGGGTACTTATGTGCTCATGGTATTTTTATTTTGTATCTTGTGTATCTTTTATAAATATAATTTTGTAAGTACTCAATATCTAATAAAAACCATTTTAAATATGTTTATAAATCAAAAAAGAAGTACAGTAAATGTTTTTCCTAAAACAATGGAAGAATGTAAGAGCATCATTTCCCTCTCTTCCTCTGTATTACTAGCTCATTAAAGATGAAAGAATGGAGGGTGGGAGAATTGTGACAAAAAGTAGTCCTATGTAAATTAATTGTGTCAAGAAACTGCTTTAAATTTCATTTGGAGCCTGACAGCTATGGTCTCTCATTCTAGGTTGATTTCTGCTTCTAACAGAAAGGGCAGAATATGCGCTTTTCACATGGAATATGGCATTATCATCTATTACCAATTGTGTTGAAAGTGAGGAGAAAAATAAGGGGGAAAATAATCTTAATTTTGCTAGGAGTGAGGAAAATATACTCTAAATGATGACAAATATGCTTAGTCATTTGGTTACTTATTTAACAAGTACTATTAAGCCCTTATTATGTGTTCAAAAGTGCTGTAAGAGTTTAGCACAGATGAGGACTGGGCAAAATTCTTTCTTATTTGTAACATACCTGCCTCTCGGGATTCAAAATATCAGTCAATTTTTTTGCCTTATAATTTGTGGGAGCCATCAAAGACAAATGAATATGTTTAAAGTATGCTTGAAATATCAAAAAGCTTCCTAAATGGATCTTATTATCTCTCCTGCTGGCAGTGTCTTCTTTGTGGCATAAAGGGTTTAAAAAGTAGGAACAAAGTTTTATTAAGATGTCTTGAGAGACAGAAATGGACAGTGAAAAAAGATGTCAGGTAGAAATTGTACTTAGAGGCTTGTGCCTGTCTCATAGGGACATCAGCTACAGAGAGGTTCTCCCTCCTCCGCCCTCTCCCAGATTATGCAGAAAGGATAGTAAAAATAACCCCTAGCCTGTCTTTTTAAAACAACAACTGTGGATGTAACAATGCCTTAGAACTGATCAGGATAAAAAGAAAATGCATTTCTATATACTATGTTTTGGCTATTTGCCTCAGTAAGCTTGTTAATTTCCTTCTCTGTCATCTTTTGGGTGGGCTTGTATAACCAGGAAACCCAAGCCCGGCAGGCTTTAGGGCTCTGTATCCCCTCCCTGCTAAGAAACTGCTGCAGTCAAGGTGAGGTTCCCTGGGAAGCCAACTGTGGGACAGTGACTGGCTTGTGCCAAGAGAGGAGACGCCCTCAGGTTCATAACTGATGAGAAGAGAAGAAAGCAGGAGTGAGCGGAGGGAATCATCATGGAGGCATTAGTCAATTCTACAAGAGCTCTGAGGGTAAGAGAATGTTTCAAAGTGATCCTGAATTTGGGCAGGAGACCTGGATGTTTCTAGCTCCTTCTGGTACCTGTAGACCCATCTGAGAGCTGCCCTGGGAAGGGAGTGTAGCTTTGGGCAAGGCAGTTGCCTTTAGCTGAGGAGCTGGGACCTGACAATTCAACCTTCCTAGAAACTGGGGGGAAAAGTACTTTTGTCTTGCAAGCCGGACATATGAGTGCACACATACTGCACCTGAAGGAGGAGATGACCGAGGATCCCAAGGGACCCTGGGTTTGTGGGGCGAACACCATAAGCATTGAGGTTGGAAGAGGAAGGACATAAATATTCATGTCACCAGGCAATTTAATAAAGAGACTGGTGAGCTCTTGTTTTTGTGCTTGCGGGTGTGTGCAGTTGTGGTGTGACATCCCTCAGTCTCTCTCCAGCGGGCTGCATTCATTCATTCATTCAGTCATTCCTTCACTCCTCAAGCTATTCCGTGATGATCTCTGAGAACAAATTTTGGGGAATTCTTGCTGAGAGAGCGTTCAAGCTTTAAAATTTGAGATTTTAAAGTGGTTTTAAAAGATATTTATACTTTATATAATTTCAGATTATATGTAGTTAATTTCTCACTAAAATTTGATGGAAAAACATGTGTTTATTGAATAAACTGATAGAACTGCAGGTTTGGAATTTTAAAGTCACTGAGTCCTTCAGGATAAAGTGGAAAGTTGATTTCTGAGAATTAGTGAAAATGAAGTAAGGGGAAATTCTATCCTCTGAACATAAAAGCATTGTTTCTTTTTCCTTTTCCATTCTTCCGGAAGAAAGGGAGATTAAAGCCTGCGGGGAATCCTTCAGCTGTGGACTGTGAAGTTGGGCATCAGAAGACTAACCCCCACCCACCGCACCCTGGGTAGGAACTGACATCACTGCTTTCTGAAATAAGTTTGCCTAAACTGACCTATTGTCAGAACAAATAGACGGGTTCAATGGGAAGAAACATCCTACCAGCACAATTTTTAATGTGTGAAACTTTAGAGAAGTTTTGTTTTTTTTTTTAAGCGACTTTATTTATTTATTTGAGAAAGAGAGACCGCTCAAGCAGGGGAGGGGCAGAGGGAGAGGGAGAAGCAGGCTCCCCACTGAGCAGGGAGCCCAAGGTGGGAGGTTCAATCTTGGGTCAGAGATCATGACCTGAGCTGAAGGCGGGTGCTCAAAGGACTTAGCCACCCAGGTGCCCCTTCAGAGCAGTTTAAATTTAAATTTTATCTAAGTAACTCATCTATCTGGCAGAGGAAACATTTACTTGTTTCCATCTTCCTGTGAATTTCTTTCCTTCCTTTTGAAGTCCCAAACCCCTATCCTCTTCTCTTAATTCAGGTTGGCATTTGTACCCCATTATGCCTGACTACCATATCTGTGTGCATTTCCCAAACATATGCTATTAAATTTGATTTTGTCCTGTTTAAAAAAAAAAAAGAACTGACAGAGGCACAAACGGGATCTTAACCTCAGACTTTTCTGAAGCTCTGGAAGCATACACACACACACACACACACACACACACGCACACGCACACTCACTCACTCAGGAGTGCACCAGGCTTTTGAGTTGCAAATTAACATTAATGAAATCTATGAAAATTAGGGTTGGGATGAGTGGATATCTGTTAACAAGTAATGAGAGCAGCAATTTTACCTGAGTGCTTTTCTTGGGATATTTTTCAAGAATAAGCTGCTTTATTATGCAACTGGTAACATAATCATAGGACTGATGTCTCACTATATTCACAGAGTCCACCCACACTTAAAAGTGAGGGGCCATACAAGGGAAAAGGTCATTGGAGGTCATTTTAGAATTCTGCCTATTACAATGTATAAAATTTCAAGTGTCAATTACTGATAGTTCCCCAAATTCTTGTCTTTAAATTCCAATTCTTTTAATTCCATTTTTTTTTCTTTAAGTGAATATACTTGAGTATTTGCTTTATCTTTGAATTTTCTCCAGTGTTGTAAAAACAAGACAGCCTGAGAAGGAAAACCTGGCTTTTTTTTTTTTTTTTTTTTTTTTTTTTAAGTTTCAGAAATGTACTAGTAGGAGGGCCTTGGTAACATTATGCTACTCTTAAATTGTGCTTTTCCATTGTCTCTTTTTGTTGTGTACGTGGGAAGAAAGTGGTCAAATTTCTTCCTCTTTTTCTTTCATGGGATAACTAGGTGGGTCAATAATATTTACCTAATGGTCTACTTTTTCCTCACTGACCTGCAATTCCTGCTCTGTCATACACTAAATTTCCATACACGCAAGCGTCTTTTGTAGGCTCTCCCATTCTCTTTCATCACCATCATGCTTTCTTAATTACTGTAGTTTTATAAGAAATCTTGATTTCTAGAAAGGTAACCACCTGGCACTCCACTTGTTTTTCTTCTTCTTGAGTGTTTTAGCTGCATTTGGCCATTTGCACTTTCGAGTTTTGTTTTGTTTTGTTTTGTTTTAAGTAGGCTCCATGCTGGGCCTTGAACTCAAGACCCTGAGATCGAGACCTGAGCTGAGACCACAAGTCAGATGCTTAAGCAATTGAGCCACTCAGGTTCCCCTGCACGTTCATGTAATGTTTTTTTGTTGTTGTTGTTGATTGTTTTTTTAAGATTTTCTTCATTTATTTGAGAGAGAGAGTGAGCACAAGCGGTGGGGAGGGGCAGAGGGAGAGGGAGAAGCAGGCTTCCCATCCCAGGACCCTGAGATCACAGCCTGAGTGGAAGGCAGACACTTAACTGACTGAGCTACCCAAGCATCCATTTCATGTAAGTTTTAAAATCAGCTTGTGAAGTTCCACAGAAAACTTCTGGAATTGCAGTGGTACTCTATTTAATCTGGGAGAATCAAGACATTTATAATATTAAGTCTTCCTAGCTCTGAACACAGTATATTTTTTTACATTTGATTTTCTTTCCTGTTATTTAATACTCTTAAAAAATATTTTCTCCATAATGGTCTCATATATTATTTTAAAAGATTTGTTCTGAGTGTCTTCTTTATTTTTTTATTATATAAATATTATGCTTACTGAAAGTATTTTCTCTAATTATTTGTGGCTTAGGTAAAAAAGATCGAATTTTGTATACTGACTTTGTATTCTGCAAATTCTCTAATTCTTCTTATTAATTTTTCTAATTTAGTAGTATTAGATTTTTTTTATTTTTAAGTATACAGTAATAAAATTTTCAAATAGTGATAATTTTACTTCTTACTTTCTTATCCTTATATTTTATTATCTATCTATCATCTATCATCTATCTGTTATATACCAATCATCACTGTCCTGTTTAGGACCTTCAATGCCATGTAGAATAGATATGGTTTTAATAGGTAATTAGTCTGGTAGGGCCACCATAACAAAATACCTCAGACTAGGTGGCTTAAACATTAGACATTTATTTTCTCACAATTCTGAAGGCAAAAGTCTGAGAAGAAGGTATTGGCAGGATTGGTTTCTTCTAAGGCTTCTCTTCTTGGCTTGTAGATGTCCATTTTCTTCTAGTATCTTTGCATGGTTTCATCCTCTGTGTGTGTGTCTGTGTCTTAATCTCCTCTCCTTAAAAGGACAATAGTCATAGTAGATAAAGGTGCATCCAATAATCTCATTCTAACTTAATTATCTCTTTAAAGACCCTATCTCCAAATATAGTCACCTTCTGAGGTACTAGGGGTTAGGACTTCAATATATGAATTTTGTGGGGACACAAGTCAGCCTATAACAACAGGTATCCTTGTCTTATTCCTGATTTTAAAACAATTGTTTTACTGCTTTAAGTCACACATAATGTGTCAATTTCAGTGACATAGCTGAAAGGAAATTGGCTCTGGACCCTTCTTATCCCCACAAATACACTGATTCAGCAATAATCGGTTGAAAATTTCCTTTGCGAGAAATCAGAAACTAACTGAAGGGCTGCTGTACTCTAGGAGAACTTGCACTCCAAAGCTGGCAGGAAGATCCTGGGCATCCTCTTGTCAGAGACCTTGCACCCAACTTAGTGCCATATGATCAGGAAGAGACCACCTGGCTTCCAGCTTCACTCAGAGGAGAGAAGGAATTGGTTTGCATGTCCAATGCCCCCAACTTTTTTGAGGAGCTCCTCAGAGGACTGGCTAATGTCTTGCCAGACTTGGAGTTCTGATGAGTCTGGCACAGTCTAGCTGCCTGAGTGAGAACAGAGGTGGTGCCTTGGGCTGGTAGATGCCATTTGTCCTCCCCCAACTCAATACGGAGAGAGTGGATGAAAAATCCCCAGGGCTCAGCCTCCCCCTGGGGAGAGAAAGTGGTGATCTGTGCATCTAGTATCTTAACTTCACCAAGGCTACCAAAGAATGAGCATCTTGAAGCTCTGATGAATCCAGCACAATCAAGCTGCTGAAGGGAAGAATGGAAGCAGCCTCTTGAGAAGGGAGATGCTGTACCTTCCCACTGTGTCTCAGTACCAAGTGAGCAGAAAAAATCACAGCTGCCTGCTTGTCCGAAGGAGAGGGAAAGGGTTGGTAGAGGTCCCAGAAATCTCTGGCTGGGATGAGTGAGGAAGGTCTTCTATACAGAGCTAGTTCATGAAGACTGAATAGGTGCCTGCTTTGTCTAATGCACAGACACCATCACAGAGAGTCAAGGAAAATGAAGAATCAAGCAAAGGTGTTTCAAACAAAGGAACGAGGTAAATATCTAGAAGCCAATGACAATGAAATGGAATTATGTGATTTATTTAACAGAGAATTAAAAACAACTCTTATCAAGGTGGCCACCACAATAAACAGAACAATGCATAAGCAGAGTGAGAATTTCAACAAAGAGATAGATAATACTAAAAATGTACAAAACAGAAACCATGGAGCTTAAGAATGCAATAATGGAACTGAAAAATTCACTGGAGTAAAGAATACAATGACTGTCAGCACAGTTTAGAGCCATTGCTGTGATTCATGGTAAGATGTCAACACTTCTACTCACAATTTCTATCATTGGTGTAAATGTCAAGAAAGTGAAAAAAATAAATAATGCATTAGATGATGACACATCATACAATGTTCATGTGGAATAGACATCTGTGAATTATACTTTGAAAACTATTGCTCTATAGTATACCAAGAAAGATCTAGTGTGGCCACCACCAGGTCCAGGTTTCTTTTTTTTTTTTTTCTTTTTTAAAGATTTTATTTATTTATTTGACAGAGATAGAGACAGCCAGCGAGAGAGGGAACACAAGCAGGGGGAGTGGGAGAGGAAGAAGCGGGCTCATAGCGGAGGAGCCTGATGTGGGGCTTGATCCCATAACGCCGGGATCACGCCCTGAGCCGAAGGCAGGCGCTTAACCGCTGTGCCACCCAGGTGCCCCCAGGTCCAGGTTTCTGCCAATCAACCCAGTGAAATGTTAGAGCCACTTCCTCTTACTCATTGACACATTCAATCTGGAATCACTGCTTTGCGAGCCGAACTTGGGCCGATGTTCCATGTGTTCCCCAGGAGCAGCATCCTTAGGACCCATTCTCCTACATGCTCCCCAGATTGCTGTTGACATAAAATGGCAAAATCCTACAATTCCTGATACATTTTGTAGCTCCCCAGTGACCACACTTTTACTTTACCCTCTAGTGCCTTCCAAGACTTGACGGGCTCTATGATGCAAAATGGTGAGAATAGGTCAAGGGTTAGTAGTTCTTTGTAAGGTAGCTGCCTCAGGGGAGGCTGCAACAGTTTCTCCAGGCAACAGAAAACGGATCTTCTCAGAAAGGAATGGAAACTTCTCCTTTTGGCAAAGGAGGCAGAAGAATTTAGGGTTTCAAGAGTTCCTCGATTCGTAATCTTCCAAGAACCTGCCCTGATATTTGGGGGCCAAGTCCTTCCTAATCAGTGCCTTAACTGTAGCATCAAAGACCTTGTGTGCTTGGGAATTCAGTTTGCTCTGTAATTCAACCATGTGCAGGTTTAGTTTTTAGGACTTGTTTTCAGAAATCTCAGTGCTTCAGCAACAGGAAATAAGAGGGGTTTGTTTGTTTGAGGATAATCATACAAAGTATCTGGTCACTTAGTCAGACCTTCAGCTTGGAATTTAAAGACTCAAGTTTTAAGAACCATGACATTCCCCTCTTTTCTTTTCCAGTGCCCCTTGAAGCAACCAACTAACCTCAATGAACTCCGTACTCTTTAAAATACTCAATGATAGCAAATAGCGGTCACCCTAAGCCCCACCATCTTTAGATACTAATAATAGAGGTTTCTGAAGGTGCTTAATTTAAGTAACTGTTTTCCACTGCATGCCATGGTCTGGTTTTAATTCCCTTATCCCTGGCAAAAGGATCATTAAGCCCTTTAATGACCTTTGATCAGACCAGAGAACCAACTCCAGAAACCCCAGGACCACTTCCGAGAACCTATCTTTAAGGCTCTGTTTCCCTTCTGTTACTATTGTTTTCAGATCCTTTCAGATTCATTCAGAGAAGAAAAACCACTGTGAGTGACACTGAATAGGGGATTTGTTATAGGCATTAGACCTTATGTAATTGTGAGATCCAAGGAGGAGGTCTATGAAAGGTCATTGCCTCTGAGTCTGTTGGGGGGCCCGAGATTACTGTGAATCAGCAGAGCCAACAATCAGGAAGACAACCCAGCTATGAAGAGGAGAGAGCAAGGAGACCCTGGAATTCATGAGGACAAGCTGGAAACTACATCTGCCTCTCACCATCTCCAATCTCAAAGTCAAAGCAGAAGTTGGTGCAGAAGGAGCCGGCAGTTTTTGGCACCAGAGCGGCACGTGCCCCTGGCTCAGGACTTGGAGAAGTTGAAAGAGAAACTCCTGTGAGGGCTGCAGGAGTGACAGGCTTGGCAGCAGCCCCCTGTCATCAAAAGCAAGCCGGAGAGCCCTGACGACAGGTGAACTGCACCCGTGCTGGGCGCCCTAGGCCAAGCTTCTGAGCGTAATGGCTACTGATTCACTTTCGCCTTCCCAATCTTCATGGAAACTGTTCTTTTGGTCAGTCTTTGCCTAGAACTATACAGGCAAGGGCGTCTGGTTCCAGGCAGCTAAATGACACAGCTATTACAGACGTTCTTCATCCCTTCAGAATTTAAAATTTTATCATTAAAAATGATTTATTGATTTTTATATTTGACATAATTTTTTAGTAAATTATTTTTATTGGTCAATATCTAATCTTGCCAACATTTTCTATTTCCCATTCCCCTCATCTTAGTTTTGATTTCTTATTTATCATTCCACAATTAGAAAATATTTGGCTTCATATGTTTATTCTTCTGAGACTCTGCAATTTTTGCAGTCTGGTTTTAGTTCCTCAAGTAGTTACCTTGATTGTTATTACTTTATTTGATGATTTTAGTTCTTATTTCATCAGTAAATGACTTACTGACTACTATGAATGATGATAAAATTAGCATAATTTGACGTTCTCAAACCTCTGTTGCCTCTACTCTCTGATTTTTGTTTTTATTTACCTGGTTTAATATTATTTCTTTTTTGTATTTAATCTTCATAACTTTGAATATATCTCTATTACTTGATTTAGTAGCTATATCTTTTGATCTCAAGTTATGCATTCTCTGTACTTTGACCTCCCAAATTTTATTAGCTACATTACTATTTCTACTAGGCCACAGTTTATAATGTTAAAATTCTCCTCTGTGACTGTAGCTTCTGTAATGATTTTAACCTATGTCTTCTATCCAAGTGGCCTCAATGCTCAATGTCAGCAGTTGGTTTTTTTTTGTTTTTTTTTTTTTACCAGAGGGTCTCCATTCATTTCTTTTTCATTTTAAGTTCATTTTCCAATATATTTTTCAAAAAAAGATCATGTGAATCACATTTTCTGAGTTATATATATTAAAAATATTTTGCTGTGGTCTTTAAGACAGCTTGGCCAGGTAAATTTTTCTTGTGGAATGATTTTTCTTGTGAGGAGGCTGTATGCATTGTTCTACTCTTTCCCAGAAATGACTACTGCTGTGAGAAAGGAGAGGCCTCTCTGACTTTTGGAAGGGAAGTGGTGCCTTTTTTTCTGGATTTTCAAAAGTGCTTTCTTTTCTTGGAAAGTCAATAATTTTTCCAGGACATGTATTGCAGCTGAAAATTCTGTATCTATATTTTCTGACCCATGTTATACCCTTTTTATCTATGATTTTTTTATAATCTATAATTTTAAGTGCATTTTTTATTTCAAGAAAGGATTTTTGAACTTAAATTTTGTGGACTTCATTTCTGCCATGGTACATTTTCTTTTTCTTTTTTTGAGAGAGAAAGAGAAAGAGAGAGGGAGTGTGGGGGAGGGGCAGAAGGAGAGGGAAGGAGAGAATCTCAAGCAAGCTCCACACCCTGTGGGAAGCCCAACAAGGGGCTTGATCTCAGGACCCTGAGATCATGACCTGAGCTGAAAATAAGAGTTGGTCAATTAACCAGCTGAGTCACCCAGGCACCCATCTATTTTATTTTCTCTTCTACTTCCTTTATAAACTGCACTTACCATTTTTCATTTTATTTGGTTGCTTCTCAATTTGTAGTCAAATTTTGTATGTTTCTTGATCTCTTGATTTTTAAATACAATATTTTTGTTACTGTTTTTGAGTTATTACAATAGTTTTTGTTCAATATTTTCCTTTTTTAAGAACAACATTCTTCTGTTTATTTTTCACCCCTCATTTTTTCCTTTTGCTTTTTTCATATATATTTTATAAATCTTATACAATTACAAAGATTATGTTGAAACAGGGGATGTCTTCCCAGACCAGTAATTTATTAGAGGGTGGTTGGTAGAGAGCCAGGGCTCTTGTCTGGGCTCATAGAAACCTTCCTGGTTCACTGTGAAGCCCTCCAGCTGCTTAGCTGAGGAAGATAGAAGCTTCCGACTTTCTGATCATTCACACATCTCTGCATCACAGCACATTTGCAGAGATAATGTTTTCTGTATATTTCCAAATTTAGCTGTTGCTTCTTTCACACTGTGATGTCAGAAGGCATAGAGGAAGGCATCTACGAAGGCCTCTATAGACAGTCCATACATCCCATTCTTGTAGTTCTAAGTAATGGGTCATCGACTGTGTCCCTCTGGGTGTGCCTCTACTCCGGAGAACCCTGTGCTCTGCTAGCTGCTGGGATCCTCTCCATGTGGTATGGATTTTGGCTACAGGTGTATCTTCACCATCAAAGATGGAGTTTCTTTTTCTATTTCATGTTCTCCCTATTATCATGGGATGCAGTTTTAAAAGGGAAGGAGAAGACATTTTTCATGCTTCACTCTCAAGCTTAACCTTTTCTAAAAAAATCTATAGAAAATTTCAATGTGTCCTGAAACATTTTCACACTATTAATATTAAGAAAAAAAATCGAAAGAAAATATAGGAAAAGGTAGCCTTACACAGAGCTGGCTTATCCACTTTGTGAGCTCAATAGAAAGAAAATATTTATTTTTCCTTCTGTGTTTCGTGAATGCCAGATAAAGAGGGAAAAACAATACACAGACTTCCATGAGGAGAGCAGGCAAATGACACCAGTTCAGGATTTCCCCTAGACTCCACTCTGACTCTCTTTGATGAAGGTTCTATATTACTCATAGTAAGTTCTTTGTCTGAATAAGTTTTTGTGAAAAGAAAATATATCTAAGGTTTCTGGGAGTCTTGTCCCTTATTGAGCTCTCAGCATGCAAAGAATATACAGAATACTGAGAGCGTCTGGAAAAGAAGGATGACTCCTTTTCCTTTTTCTCTCCATTTAAAATGCTGTGCTGAGGAGGGTAGCTAGATATCAGAGGGCCCCGGGGTCCTTGGACTGGCTATGTGTTAGGAGTTTTAGAGAGCTCGCTAGCAAAGGGGATTGAGCTGTGATCAGAATCCCAGGGGTACAGCAAGACACTGGAGAGGGGGTTGCCTGTGGGAGGGTGATTCGATCACTTTGCACAGTTTCTCTTGCACTAGAATGGCCTGAAGCACAATTTGGTTCTGAGGCCCTTAGTAAGGCAGAAATAGTATAGAAATCCTCTGGCTTAAGGGGCCTTGTGGATCAGCCATGAAGATGAAGGTCTTGACAAATGCCTACTTGCACAGAGGACATTGAAATCTGAATGTATACACTCTGATTCTCTGGTATTTTGTAAGCCCCTCAGAACTTAGATAAAATCCTGAAGGAAGACCACAAATGGAATGAAATTGTTTCTAATCATTCTAGTAGAATGCGGTATTAAGAGAAAATCACTTGAATAGTACAATAAAATGAATAATGCTTCATTTCTAGCATGCCTGAGTTTGTGGACAGAGTGATTTTTGCTCCAGATATAGCCGGAGACGTTGGCTGGGCAAGTACTTGCAGATAGAATTGTCGATGGGTGGCATTGTCATCCTACAGTTGATATATCCTTTTCAGTTCAATCTTTCTTGTGCCTGAGAGAAATATTTTGGATTTCCCCCCACATGTATGAATTTGAAGATACAATTTTTACATAAGAATAATAAAAAAAAAGGGCGCCTGGGTGGCTTAGTCGGTTAAGCAACTGCCTTCGGCTCAGGTCATGATCCCAGGGTCCTGGGATCGAGTCCCACGTCGGGCTCTCTGCTCAGCAGGGAGTCTGCTTCTCCTTCTCGCTCTCCCTCTGTGTTCTTCCTCTCTCTCTCTCTCTCTCTCAAATAAATAAATAAAATCTTAAAAAAAAAAAAAGAGTTTGGACCCTGAATTCCTCCTGTCATAAACTTAAGAGACTTAACAACATATCTTTCAAGCTGAAATAGTCCCAATCAATGGTATGCTGTAGAAAAGGACAGTGTGGGTTTCTAAAAGGGAATTTATTGAATTAAAGAGTTGAGTCTAAGCATTTGACTTGTACCTACCACGAAGGCAGGTATTATAGGAAGGACACATACATCGTGTGTGGTTATATTCTGAAGTTGCTTCATACCTTCATAGCATTCACACCAATGCTGAGGTTCACATTCAGGAAAATGCCTGTGGTTATGGCACAAAAATTAAAATTTTCTTCTGCAGCCATCAAAGAGAGTCTAAAAGTTGGCATTGGTAGTCACCTCTCTTCTTCTAATAGAGAAATAAATCCTCCTTGCTGGGAAAGAGACTGAGTCATCTACATAAGAAAACACCGAGAGACAAAGTTTGGTGCAGAGAAAGAAAACAAACTGTATAGCTCAGTGGTTGAATAAAGAATTTTTAAAGAGAGTTGGAGGCAGGACATATTGGAATAGCTGTAGAGAGTGCAGGAAGTGTCTAGAAGTAAAAAGGGGTATTTTTGTAAATGACAGCATGGATGCTTTATTTGCATGTCCTTAACATTCTGTGATTTAAACTACACTCTGGGGTGCCTGGGTGGCTCAGTTGGTTAAGTGTCCGACTCGATCTCTAGGTCTTGATTTCAGGGTTGTGAGTTCAAGCCCTGCGTTGGGCTCCATGCTGGGCATGAGCTTACTTAAAACAAAACAAAACAAAACAAAACAAAACAACATAAAAACAAAACTACATTCTAGTAGTTTATCTAATGCAGCACAACCCTAAGGAAAAAAATTGTGAATCTAAAATACATAACAATTATAGCAACATGTGCATGAATTCAAAGAACGATGACATTTTCAACCAGAGAATTTGGCTCTAAGATCTCCCAATTGAGTATTACATGAAATTGCCTCCCTGTCTTCCTCGGTAGACTGGCAGCACCAGCTGCAGTGACAGTGGTGCCTCACTACCAAACACAGGGTGATGGGGGTAAAAGCAATCAAGTCCAGCAAAGAGGGCTGAAGTCATGCGGTCTCAAATAGAGGTGAGAGAGCCTTTGTTCCTCTATTACCTTGGTAGGTATTATCAACTGATTCATGAACTTATGTAAGCTCTTTGGGAAATCCTTGTAAGTGTTTGGAAAGAAACCTGGAAAATTTAATATTATGCCAGTAATTTGAGAAGAAGAACTTTTAAAGTTATTGTATACTAGATATAAATATAAATGGGAACTAACCTGTAAATAAAAGCTAGTGCCGTGATCTGTTAGTAATATCTTCTATGGGTCAAATTTTTTCAGGTATATTCCATTCAAGTTATGGCATGCACCAAGAATATTTAGAAGATCTAGAACAGGAAATGCTATATTTTGTGAGCTTATGCTAATAAAATGATCAAGAGACCATTTGGCTGGGATACATTGAAAGGATCCAAATGGTAATGGTAACAATGTCTCACACAATAGTCAGTCCTGGGAAAGTAAGGGGCTTAAAATATGCAATGTAGTTTCGGCCATGATAACAAAAAGTCGTTATGGAGCTCCTGAAGTCCTTAGAATAGAAGAAACAAAAGCAAAATTCACTGTGGTTTTAATTCCACATTGCTCTGTGGCATGATTTACCTTGCTCACAATAAAACAGTTCTAGACAAAATTTTCAGTGAAGTGTTGTTATCATTATCTCATAAATCTATTTTTGCCTTCATGGATATAAGATAAACTGGTTTTAAGCTGATGCTACGGTTCAATCTCTTATTCCCAGAGGAAAAACGCACTTGCTTTTGTGTGGTATATGGCCAAAATATCCTGGAAAAACACTGAGGTCTGGATCAGGGTTTCTTGAAAAGAAATGACTTGAGATTCGGAATAGTTTACCTATAGCCATTTGTTATGCTGGTAATTAATTGCATAGCACAGCGAGGCAAATGGAAGTCCTATTTTATGACAATAAAATCATGTTTAGTTTTCTGTTCACTCCAGAAAAAGGAACTAGGACATTAATCCAACTCATAACTGAAAGGATATCAAAATATAAAGTAAAAAAAAGAATGAAGTAAAAATCTAGCCCTACTTCATTTTTCTGGAAGCCACTATTGACTGTAGCAAATCCTGAGCTTCTCTGGAAAGCCTACTAAATTGTTCACCAATATATGAGGGACACTTCACGGAGTTAGAAAACTTTCTTAGTTAAAGATTCTGGGAGTAAGTTGGAATACTGAGGCAAAAAACTGAGGGGGCCTCTGGTACGAGTTCTTGCAGATCCAAGGGGAATAGCGGCTGCCTTGACTTATCTTTCTGAGACTGAAAAAGCATGCAAATGTGATAATGGCAGCCTGCCTGCATAGCATCGGAAGCTTGACTCATCATCATCAGTTGGGATAAAATTATGTACGGGTTCCTCCAAAAGAAGGCATATTCAGTCAGAATTCCAGCTGTGTCTTTCCCAACCTTTTGCTTATGTATCCAAACCAAGTATCCAAGAAATCTTGTAATTACATGGTAACCTGACTGCCAGTGGTGAAGCTTCTTCCCCTCCTAACCCTGTCTTACCTCTACACTCCACAGACTTATACGCATGACATGGAAACTACTATTACCCTCCCTGTGGAAAGTAATGTAGGGTGATACTTGTGACTCTGAATCATGAGGAAGATTATTTAGGGACGAATTGTACTTAGAATATAATATCCCCTCTTCTAAATCTAGGACTTCCAAGTAAAGCAGTGAGTGAGTGGTTCACAGTGCTTTTAAAAGATTACAGACTTTTAAAGGGAGATAATAAAAGCACTTGGTCTGTCCCCAATCTAACCCAGAAGAAAATACTTTTTTTTGCATTAAATTTTGGGGAGTTCATGGATTCCCTGAAATATAGTTAAATATCCCAGGTTAACAAGAATCCAAGGTTTAGGGGTTGGTGAGAGAAGATTAGTCGAAGATGATAGCAGAAAATAGAGAAAAAAGCTTCTAAATGAACTTTCTCATGTTAATAACTATTATGTACATATATTGAGAGTATATTTTATTTTAACTAATTAATCGAACCCTTGTAGAGAGTGAAGAGAATATAATTTAATGTTTACTTTCTGATGATCTGTCTAGATAAACTTACAGAATCTGGAAGAATGTATGATTGAGAGACTGCTTAGATTCTCTCTCAGTTATCCAATGTCTCAAGTCAGCCTTTGACAAGTTAGACGACAATCAATTCATATCCATATAATGATCAAGGAGTGATTCATAAATGTTAGCTAAAGGAGCAGTAGATTGATGTGAGGGAGAGAAGCCAGAAATTAATTGTCCCCCCTCCTTTTTTTTGTCCTTGATCCCTTTAACTGTGAATATTAGTTCATATTAGACAGAGAGTCAATGTTCATTCCAGTTTTATTTCCTTGTTGCTCTATTATATACTGAAGAAGACATACACTAAGTGTGGTATTTTACATCATGTATGGTGAGATATTTAGAACCTGGTCAATAATAAGTCAATAGGAATGTCTGTGTTTCAGTTGACAATCAATTATTTAAGTGGTCCCACTCTGGTATCAGGGCACTCCTCTCTTTGTTTCAACTCTTGTCTTTTCCTCTTGATAGTTTTAGGATGATTTTCTAATCAACTACCTCACGTTGCAATATTAAAAAAATAAATAGATTTTCTCATAATTTGAGAGTGAAAAGACAATGTATCTTCTTTTCTCTTGCCTTGCTAATGTATATTGCTTAGGAGAAACTCCATAAATATTTGTTAAATAGTGTGGAATTTTACATAAGAAGAAATTGAAACCAGAGAGATCATGTCAGTTCCTCAAGGTGATTTATCTAGTTTGTCATGGATTAAGGATCATAAATTTGTCTATTGATATAAAAGTAATCCTTTTCCATTAGAGGTGTCATTTTAAGGCATTTTACATGACACCTGAGACCTATAGTGTAATTAGGACCCTAGGAAACGTTGTAGGGAAATTCAAGGTTCCTGGTTTTGCTGAAGTTCTTTTAGCATTGAACTTGAACCATTATAATAGAAGCAAGCACCAATAAAAGAAATTTACTCATATTCATGGGCACTCCCATGACTAAGTTCGGGTGCTGGCCTACTGAAATACCCCATTATCCATTTTAGCTGTCATCGACATTCAGGGATTCATCAAGCTGTACAACCAGAAGCTGGTATTACGTTGATTTGGGGGGAAATTAGCTCTTTCTCCCTTAAAAATATCTTTGTTATTTGGTATGTTGAAATAAAATTGTTTCTTAGCTTCTTCATCATCACATTTTCCATATCAGTTTCATGCAATATACATACCAGACCCAGATTCTTTATGAATAAATCCAGTGCATTCCACCATGTCACCCTATTAGGCATAAAATAAAAGTGCATGAAGAACTTGTGTACAAATTAATGTGTTATTAATTTGACTATTATTTTTTTACTATTTTCACCAGAGAAGAAATGCAAGAACTCATTTGTTTTTCTATTCTATAAGACTTATATATAAAAAAGTAAAATTATTTCCTCATTTTATGAAGTGTTTTATTACCTACTGTCATGAATTCATTAATTAGTATTAATAATACTGGGCATTGTATGTATGGTGAGTCACATTATACAGATTTTTTGTTGTGACTTTTTTTGTTTTCCGCTTTAAAAAACCCTACTGCTATAAACGTTGAGGAAATTTGCTAGTAATGAAACATATAATGGAAACAGATGACTCCACTTATCTTTTCCACTCAGCTATTGGAAGAAATATCACTCCTTATTGTGAGAACAATATGTAACTCTGTTTATTGAAAGGGCCCTAGTGAATGCCTGTTAGGAAGCTAAGTAATGCCAGTCACTCTTGGAGCTGTCACTTCATCAGAGGATACTTTGGTTACGGAACGGAGCAGATGTTCTGTCGACATTTGTGTACTTGAAACACGCTGGAAGCATAATGCCAGGCTAAGAGCACTTGCTGGTGAATGGAAGATGCAAGCAACGACGAAAAGGCTAGAGCCACAGGAAGGATTACAGCGCAGCAGATTGTAGAGACCATTTGGCTGGGATACATCGAAAGGATCCAAATGGTAATGGTAACAATGTCTCGCACAATAGTCAGTCCTGGGAAAGTAAGGGGCTTAAAATATGCAATGTAGTTTCGGCCATGATAACAAAAAGTCGTTATGGAACTCCTGAAGTCCTTAGAATAGAAGAAACGAAAGCAAAATTCACTGTGGTTTTAATTCCACATTGCTCTGTGGCATGATTTACCTTGCTTACAATAAAACAGTTCTAGACAAAATTTTCAGTGAAGTGTTGTTATCATTATCTCATAAATCTATTTTTGCCTTCATGGATATAAGATAAACTGGTTTCAAGCTGATGCTACGGTTCAATCTCTTATTCCCAAAGGAAAAACACACTTGCTTTTGTGTGGTATATGGCCAAAATATCCTGGAAAAGCACTGCGGTCTGGATCAGGGTTTCTGTACCTCGGCACTATGATATTAGACTGAGTGCGGGGACTGTCCTGCGCGGGGTATTTCGCAGTGTCTCAGCTTCTACTCAGGAGAGACCAGTAGTGTCTCCCCAACCCAGCTGTGAAAACTAAAATGTTGTTAGACATTGTCCAATGTGCTCTCGGAACAAAAGTGCCCCCGGCTGAGAATCCCTGCTCTGGGTGCTGGTCCTCTGACATTCTTCTTTAGGGTGATGTGATCTGAAATCTTGGCAGCATGAAAAAGAATGCTGTGGGATGGTGAAATATGGATTTTAATCAACCCAATTGTTCCGATTCTTAAAAAATTTAGAAAAGAAAGTTAAAAAAATATATTAAAATTCACAACTTTATTGGCAATCAAGCAAGGGAAAAAATTCTTTCATATGAATTACTGAATCCTGAGGCACTTTGGTACTCGCCGTGAATAATAGCTATAATCATAAAATCCATTAGCATGCTGCCTTAAGTGCTGGCGTTCGTCTTTTATTCATTGGATAATTACTGACTGCTTGCGTGTTTTACCTGGTGCCTCTAACTGGGAATGTGCTACAAAAGGCTTTCATAGCTATCATACGTGTACCACGTTAGTTTTTACTTTATTTTTCACACAAAGAAGGCCTGCGTGAATTCCAAGATGTAAGAATGATTATCCTTTTCACATCGTAAATGCACTGACACCCCCTGTTGGCACAAATAGGCCTGGTGGTTATGAAATATAATTTGGCATTCTGTTAAGGCTATCGTTTCTAGGACAGGAAAAATCTTAAATTTAAGAGACACTAAATTTGGGAGGGCTTCTTTCTTAAGGGGCAGGTGCTTTTCCACATTCATTCTTTCAAGGTTTATTGAGACTAGGCGTCTAGGCATACAGCAACAAAGCACTACTTGCCCTAAAATTATTTACACTGTAGACAAGGAGAAAAGACTTAATTTTGTGAAAAAGCAAATTACAAAGCAGAACAGTAATATGAGAGCTGATGAGAGGTTACAGGGAAAAAATTTCTCAGAGGGTGTTCTATGTAACAAGTGATAAAATCCAGAGTAGAGAGAATTCACTGCATGCCCTGAAATTGCCACGTGAATTTTGACTAGATCATCCTGAAGGATGAATAAGAGAAAGAAGGACTGGGGCACCTGGGGGGCTCGGTCAGTTAAGTGTCTGCCTTCGGCTCAGATCATGATCCCAGGGTCCTGGCATCCAGCCCTGCGTTGGGCTCCCTGCTCAGCGGGGAGCCTGCTTCTCCCTCTCCTCCCCACTCTCTGGTGGTCTCTGTTGCTATCTCTGTCTGTCTCTCTCTCTCAAATAAATAAATAAAGTCTTTAAAAAAAGAGAGAGAGAAAGACGGATTTTTCAAAAGGGTACAATGGTAGGAGCAAAACGTGAAAGAGGCAATCCAAATTGGGTGCTTAGGGGTATGTGTGGGGAAATATATAGACCGGTCTGGTTTCAGTGGATGTTTAATGTACGGAGCAGAGAGGTTAGTTGGAATTCCGTTAGGCAAGGTTTAAAGACTGTTTTGTTTTGTTTTTAATTTTTTTAAATTTTAAGTATTTTTCTAAAGATTTTGTTTATTTGAGAGAGAGAACAAAGAGAGAGAGAGAAAGGGTGCTCCCATGAGTGGGGGGAGGGGCAGAGGGAGAGGGAGAAACAGACACTCTGCTGAGCGGGGAGCCCAGGAAAGGCTAGATCCCCGACTGGGGCCATGACTTGAGTCGAAGGCAGACACTTAACCGACTGATCCACCCAGGTGGTCCGATTGGGTTTTATTATTTAGGAGAAAGGGAGACCCTCTTGATGAAGGAGGATAACTTAAAACATAACAGTGAGTAACTGGTACTAGTGCATAGTTGGGAAAATAAAATGATGAAGACATGGCAAAGATGGCAGAAGAGAACAATGGCAAATAGAAGAGAAATATGCGGGTATTAAATTTAACTATTTAATTTTTTTTTAAAGATTTTATTTATTTATTCGACAGAGATAGAGACAGCCGGTGAGGGAGGGAACACAAGCAGGGGGAGTGGGAGAGGAAGAAGCAGGCTCCCAGCGGAGGAGCCCGACATGGGGCTCGATCCCAGGATCCCGGGATCACGCCCTGAGCTAAAGGCAGCCGCTCAACGACTGAGCCACCCAGGCGCCCCTAACTATTTAATGTTTTACCCCACGTCATCTCCAGTGAGAAGAAACAGCAGGACTTGATCCCATACTTTCCCTGCATTCTATACTTCGGTGCCGGCTGAACTGGATGCCATGACATACAGCCCAGATTCCCCTTCAAGCCTGAAGGACCTTGCCCCCGGCTCTGGGGCATACTGCCAAATGCCAGCTACCTCCAGCTGCCAGTTTTCTCTGAGAATTACACTTTGTAGAAGAAAACTACTGTGACCAAGCTCCCACAAACTTCCAGAAGGAAGTTGGTGTGGGGTTTAAATACTCTGCCCACTCCCCACGGCAGGCACTTTTCTGAGGAGACAATGAAAAGCTGAGAACAGTTAACTGTCAATTGGAAGTTGACTATGGAAGTCAAAAGGCCTCCCTGGCAGCATAGAAAGAGGAGCCAGAGGACAAAGAAACCTGAAGACTAGGCACAGGACTTAGTAAAAGTGTATCATATCTATACAGAGGGTTAAATTCCCTAATGAGGCAAGGTCTTGGTTCAGAAAGAATGAGATTCTGGGACATGGGATGAGGATATCTGAGTGATGAAACATGAAAATCTTTAATCCCTGCTTCTTCTGAAACTTTGAGCCTGAAGACACAGCCCCCTCCTCTCTGTTAAGGACAACTGCTTCCTCCACTTTCTGTAAAGATGAAACAGATGGCAGTTCCCCCAAGTTATTTTGTGCCATTCTCCAGGTCTTACCCATCTCTTCTCCTAGCCACCATGCCACTAACTACGGTGTCATGTGACTGACAGAATGCTGGGTTTGGTTAACGGGGAAAAGGACTGCAGAAGAGATATAGGACCTATAACCATGTATTAGCAGGAAATGGGAGAGGATATTTGGACTGGACTCTGGAGTCTTGGATCAAGGCCAATATAAAGTTATAAAAGGAGAAATTTATGAAATGGGAACATTTTTTTTCTGGTATATAGGACTTAAAGAACTGGGTAAGAGACGATGCTAACTTGCTTCTAGAATGAATCTTAGAAACTTAAAGAAAGTGTTAGTCCATGCTAAATAGAATAAAAATGTGAGACTGGCCATGAAAGACAATAGAAAGAAGGGCAAAAAGCTTCGATACATGCACATGCCAGAGTGGTTATATTATACAAGGCTGGAGACTCTCTGGGGGCTTCTAGGGGAGGACCCAGAGGACATTCTACTTACCATATCAACAGGAATGGGATGATGAGAAGGCATAGGTATCATCAAGAAGCTCAGTTGTAGCCATTCTGTAAGCCAGGGTTGATGGTAAGAGTGCTATTACTGAAGTATGTTCACTGATAGCAAAGGCAATGATAGGATTCTGACATAATAGAGGCAGATGGAAGCCAGGCAGATACAATTATCATAATGTGTGGTGAGCTCTCAGTGGTAGCCAGGGAGGCCTGACTCACAGAGAGTTCTGAAGGTAATTAATAGAACATGGTATCTGTAGGGACTACAGAGATTGTCTGTCAGCCAATAAGGGTATTTCTTAATCTCTTTAACCAGAAAAGTCATGAGAGGTGATTACGAGGTTGAGTATGAGCATACCAGTGAAGGAATCATGATTCATTACTTAAGTTTTGTACCCAAGTCAATATTCATACCAGATCCTTAATAAGTTCTTGAAAAGAAGGACCCCCACACCACAGTAAATATACAAGTAATAATTGTTCTCATCTTTCGCAAAGGGATAGTGTCTATTTACTCTTAAAGTTTTATACTGGAGAAAAGAGAATGCCTTAAAATTTTTGGTGTTATTGGTCTGAAGTCTGAATTGTCACTGATACCCAGACACCTGAATCATTTTAGTCTCTCTCATATAGTGAAGGCCTGTGAGTTCTATTGTCATTGGACCCATGGATCCATCCACTTGTCATTTCTTCAGTCGCAAAATGTATAACTGGAATGGGTACTGTTTGTAGTTGGCGTAATGTCCTACCATCGATTCCTTAATTGGTACTATAATAGGTTTTGTGTTAAAATATTACATTGAAATTTTAAAAATTACTACCTCCTTCCCTCCCTCACACACACACACACACACACACACATGCACGCACATACACACACACACAGAGCTAAGTTAGTATATCGAGAACAATATCACAAATATCACATTTACAGGGCAATGGCAGAGATAAGTGCCATAAAGACCCAAAAGAGGGAAGGTTGGTAGCCCCATCTATCTTCAGTTAATTCACCATCCTGGCCCTGAAATAATGGAAATAATGGTAAAGATGACACTAAACTCCTGCAAGCAGTGGTAGCCCCCATTTCAGCTGCTAGGCCTGATGTGGTGGAAGGGTAAACAGTATTGGAATACTGTGGTGCCCCCTCCGATTCCCACTTCAGAACTGAAGAGCTTATTCCCCCAGCTGCTAGGAAGGACACCCATTAGCATCCTCAGTTCTCTGCGCGCTCCTGCCAGCTTGCCATAATAACAACCCTTCCTCGGGGCAGCAAGCATCCAAACTGTGGCTGGTGTGGAGGTGAGGAATGGAGAATGGGTTAGAAACTCAGTGTCTTCAATTCAGCGGAGGAAACCTCTGAAGGCTCTCCCAGCTTCCAACTTCAGGGTGTCCCTAGTTACGACCGTACCTCAGCAAGAGTTCTCCCTCTGCGATACTATTTTCTTTCCATCCCAAGAGCTGATCCTGAGATTGCATTGTCGATGGTACTACACTTCTTGGACACCACGGCATCTCAAAGTGTGCTCCTTGGAATCCCGTCTGTGGCAATTGTATATTATTTCTCCACCACTCTGTTTGCCTTTACATATTACAATTGGCCTAACATTTCACAACATCCATTGTGGTTTCTTTCCCCACCCCCATTCAGGCTTTAAAATAGACCGAATATTCAATAAAGTCACACTGCTATCATGTGGTGTTCCTCCAAAGATAGCTTTAGCTCGGTCTCCTAGAAAACTGGTGAAGTTCACTTTTACACATTAAACTGTGAAATCAGGTGATGATTTACATCCTCCACTTTTAGAAGCTTAGAAATTGCTCAGATAGTAACTTTTCATTCAAACTTTGTAAGAAGTTGTTATTAGTGACCAATGAAATAAAAATGCAGATCCTTACTATTTTCTTCCTTTATAATATTCATCATGTGATTGACCACTTGTTGATTCAGCGTCATACTCTCTGCCACAAAACAAATCTATCCCCCACAAACTGATAGGCTTAAATATGCTTTTCTATTAACTTATATGTAATTCTTCTGCTAAGGTTCAGAGTAGCTATGTTTGAAAGAAGACAAGATATTAAAAAGTATTATATTTAGTATGTGTTATTTGTACACTCACTGTAATTGATAGAATACTCAACAAAAAAAGAAAAGAAATAGCTTCTTCCCATTAAAAGTAATAAGTTCTTTTAAGATTTTTGTCTCATACTCTCACAGCTAAGAAAATTACATTTTTGTAAATATTAGCTTACTAAGTAAATAAACGTATTTTCTTCATTACAAACTTTCAAAGCCCATTTTCTTAAAATCAGAATAAAAACCATACAATTATGAGAAAGCATCAAGACATCTTCAACTTAGTTTTCTATTCTTAATTCATCTGAAGGCATCTTTCCACATGTCAGTTTCAACTTCTTATTTTAAGCACACTTAGAAATAAGCTGAAGCTAGTCTTCATCTCACAAAGTAGGGAGTCAAGACAAAAACGTCTGTGGCTAAAGAACAAGAAATATAAAATTGAATAGATTTTAAAATTTTTCAGTAGTAATCAATTAAGAACTGAGTATTGCAATATTCTCACATTCAGAGAAGATTGAGCGTGGAGGTGGGTATCCATACTAGTGGAAAGAACTCATTTATCATATCAGGATGTTAATACATAAAGTTGAAAGTTTATGAATCAAGAAACAGGGGAGAAGCTTAGAATGTCAGAGGTGATTGCTAGAAAAACTGAAACAGAAATGGATAAGTGATTGCACGTGGGTGCAGAATGGGAGTGGAGAGGTGGGAAAAGGTGGGAAAGATGACTCTCCCTTTGTACTATTCTTACATTGCTTTGATTTTAAAAACTGAATTAATGGGGCACCTGGGTAGTTCAGTTCGTTAAGCATCCAACTCTCAATTTGGCTCAGGTCATGATCTCAGGGTGGCGAGATGCAGTCCTGCATCATGTTCCCTGCTCAGTAGGGAGTCTGCTTGAAATTCTTTCCCTCTGCCGCTACTCCTACTCTCTCTCTCTCTCTCTTCAAATAAATAAATTTTAAAAGAAGAATGAAAATTTATATGCAAAACTTCAAATATCATTTGATATCTGTAGATCAGAAAGCAGCTTAGCTACTTTTCCTGTTAGGAACGATTTGTAGAAATTTGAAAATGCAGAAGGGTGGTCTATATGTTTGTTTACTCTTACCCTGTTTCTTGTGCAAATAATCTCCATTGTCTCACACTACCTGTCTTCTTTAGATTTGATTTAAGACACAGAAGATTTTTTTCCTCCAACATCTTAGTTTTGGATTTAGGTCCAGTCTACGGGTTTCAGACCATCTCTTGTTCTTAGCCTATTCAATGTTTCAATGCCTATGTTATAGTCCTCCACATGGAGAGATGAGAACTTAGAATTTACAGCTCAGATGATAATGCTGGGCTTCAATTGTAAAATTGACAACTGAAAAGATTACTTTATTCCTTTCATCACCTCAGCATATGTTCCTTTCTAAAACATAGTATTTATGTATTTACTATTTATGGAATGACTATTATATTCACAAGGCTACGCAAGACATCTTTTGAGATACTGCGTAGAATACCAACAGTTCTTGACCCAAACTGGTGTGATACTCACCTCGGGAGCTACGTATGATGGCTAAAAGAACAAAACTATTGATAACATCATTAAAATAATTAATAATGTGGAGGGGCTTCCAGGAAGCAGAGTATTCACAGAAAGACACGATGGAGAAGTGACTGAAGAGGACAATGATGGCCCTGATGAGGTAGGTAAGCGGCATAACCATAGAATAGGCAGGGAGACAAGATTCACTGTGAGGCATTCCCACAAGACCAAGATGGTAGAGTAGATTGGGTGGGAAGTAGAAATAAAGCAGAGTTTATAATCACTGAAACACTGGAAGGTGCAGTTGTAGAGGTTAAGATTGTGGAGGATTTTACATGTTAGAATGAAGAATATGGATTTTTCCCTGTGGGAAGTAGGGAATTAATAAAGGTTTTTAAGAAGAGGAATTACATATTAAAATGAAAGGTTTTAGAAATCTGGAAGTGGTTTACAAATGGATGAATTAGAACTCATAGAGGAGGAGAGTGTAGGATAACTTACTTACTTTTTCATACTCCTTAGGTAGTTACTTTGTTCTTATAGATCTTTGAACATTTATTTTATTTTAATTCTTTTATATATACTAATACCCTATTGTTATGCTTAAAAACAACTATCTGCATTTCTGGATACTCTTCTCTGCCCACATTCCATTTAAATAAATATGTAAGTCCATATTATCTTCTACAGTTTAAATTTTAGTAACTTTTGCAATATTGGCAAAGAGTAATTTTATAGGTAGCAAGTATCTCACTATACTATAAATAAAATTTTATTAACAGTGACATTTAAAAATATTCTTACTTCTCTTATATTTTTAAAATGTCCTTATTATGGACATTTAATTATTTGCATTGTAAGGTATCTTAAAGATTTTAAATTAATAATTTTAGAATTTCCTAATATTTTGAGAGAATGTAACTACCCAACATTTGGCAGAAGAATTTGCAGGAAATACTTATTGTAATACTTTTTCGTTACAGTAAATACCAAATATTTATTTTTGGATAAGTGTTAAGCTAAATAAAGCCACCTTTCATGATTCTGGTTTATATCATAATTACTAGCTAAAGAAACTATTTGGAGTATATTGCTAATATATGTTATTTACTCTGTGATTTGTCAATTTACTCCAGTATTGAACATGTGAAAAAGCACTAAAGGTAAAGAATAGGGAGCTGACATCTGGTTCCAAAGTTTATGTTATGTAGTTTTTAGGTGCCTTATTCCAGACATTACCTTCTGGGCTTTAGCTTGTTTATTTTTTCCCCTACAAAATGAGGTGATTGGCCTAAATGGTTTGTAATTATCTGATTTGATTTAAAAAGTGCTTCCAGTGATAGATCACAATTCTGTGGAGTCAAAGATCTACACTTGTAATACTATTATTTTGTCTTGATTTCACGTTTCTGTCGATTTTTCACTAAGCTCCCATTCTTTGTATTGATAGAACAATCTAGACATGAAAAGGAGTAACTTTAGGAATGAGCGTAGCTACATCAGCCTTGCTCCTTGTAATACAATACTCAGCTCCTGAACCCAACTCAATTTTATTCTTTCTCCCTGTGATCGGATGTCTCCTACTAACATTTAAGAGAAAATGTTTCTATGATTTACTTTACATTGAAGAAGGAATTCCTGTCGATGAGTTTGTTCTTTCTCTTCCTTTAAGACAACAGTGAAATCTAGTGATTGATTTTTTCAGAAAAAATAATGCAAGCTACTTATCTCTCTTTCCTGCTTCATGGGGTGCAAGCTCACACATCCATCAAACTGTCAGCCATTTTTCTTTTCTTTGGTTTATTCTTCAGTGTCAATTCTATCCGAGTCACATTTTCATATCCGGACTATCAGAAATAAGAACTTAAGCATTTTCTAGTGAAAGTGGAAAGCTTTTAGCAACCAATCAATCACTTTAGTCTTGTGATTTCTAGAATTGTCTTTCCCTATAAACTCCTAGTTAAATGAATCACATCTTCTTTTAAGGTCTGTTCAATGCAAGCCCCGAGGATTTCATTTGCATATACCAAAAAGGTAAAATGTCTAAAGCAATTTGTTCCCTTCCTTTTTTTTTAAGTTTAAAAAAAATGCAAAATATCTGTGCCATCTCTCAGTTCAGGAGTCACCAGTATGCTACTCTTTATGGCTAAAACGGCCAAGCAAGTAGATATGGGACTTTATTCCAAATAGAATGTCTTTTCTTAGCAAAATAAATGACTCCTTGCTGTGCAAGAGAAAAGAAGAAATACATCGATCCCTATGTCTGTCAGTTTGAAGAGCAAAACCAGAAAGAGGAATTATGCAATGAATTATAGGGAATCTAAAACCTTCCCCAAACAACTCTCAGGGTCAAAACTAAAGAGCTGCGTGTTGCTCTGGATCAAATACACCAGAACAAGAGTTAATTTTCCATTGAGCGTATGAATGCAGTATTGAATAGAATGGAATAGAAATAAAGTGGATGAAGAGTAAATGATGCAATCACAAAATCCTTCAGAAACAGAGGCAGGTAACATGACCAACCGCCACCATCTCTTCTACACCTTCACTTAACGAGATCTCAGAGACACAGAAACAACAAGGAAAAGGACTCCTCATATCACATTTCTCTAATAGAGCTCTTGGCATGTTGCATAATTATTGTCCACCTTTCTTCCTCTGCTTCATGTTTCTTCTTTTGCTTGGCTCTTAGTAAGCATTAAAGAAATATTTGTGAAAGAATAACTTAATAAGTGAGTAATTAAGAAAAATAAACAAATATGCCACCTGGTTGACAAAATTTTATTTTTCTCAACCTTCTATGCACTACAGAGAAGACCTGAATATCTTGCGCATTAAATGAACACGGGAAATTAACTTAGAGGCTGAATGTAAAGGAAACTAGATTATCGCCTGGGGGCATTTACCCACTGAAGGACTTACTGCATAGGTCCGAGGCGTAAATCAGGAAAAAAAAAAAAATGCCCCTCCCCATATGTCTATATCATTTTCAGATGACTTAGAGAGAAGTATCAGGTCTGATCTCCCTGGAATGGCAAGAGCCTGAAGGAATGAAGTCAGCATTTGGGGACTTTGCAATATGTGGAGCTTGGGGACAATTATATATAGCATCATATGGATTGCTAGGTCAGAACCAAGACCAACATTCCATAAAACATTCATGATCTAAATGAGGCAATATTTTAAACAGGAGCCAAATGTGAGGCCACGGAGCTTGGGAACTAAAGGAGAAAGTGCTTGTAAAGACATAGAAGGAAAGCAAATCTAGAGAAATTCCCAAAAAGGATCCCGGAAGAGGTTTTTCATGTGCTGCCTTTGGCATCTGAAATATCCTGGGAGCGGATAAAGGTTCCTTGCTGAGTGGGCATTCCTGAGCTTGACATCATTTTCTAAAAATTTCACATGTGTGTTTAATGTAATGTATTTTCAAGATTAAAAAATGTATATTCTGGAATTAGATATTGCTGATGGTTGCACAACCATATGAATATGCCAAAAACATTGAATCTGCTTTTTTCTTTTTTTTTTCTTTTTTCTTTCTTTTTTTTTTTTTTTTTTTTTTGGCTCTGTCGGCCTTTTTGTGGGGTAATAAGTTAAGCTGGTCTTTTATTCTTCATTGAGATATAATTTACAAATAAAAATTATATATATGTGTGTGTGTTTAAGCTATACAACATCACTTTCTGATATGTGTACGCATTGTGAAATGATTACTACAATTAAGCTGATTAACATATCCATCACTTTACATAGTTACCTTTTGTGTGTGTGTGAGAATAAGATTTACTCAGCAAATTTAAAGTACACAAGACAGTATTATTAGCTATGGTCACCATGCCGTACATGAGATCTCTAGAATTTATTCAGCCTGCATAACTGAAACCTTGTAACCTTTAACCAACATCTCTCCATTTCTCCCACTCCCTAGCCCCTGGTGAATACCATTTTGCTTTCTGCTTCTATCGGTTTGACACATGAATAGGATTATACAATATTTATCTTTCTGTGTCTGGCTTACTCCACCTAACATAATGTCCTCCAGCTTTATCCATGTTGTCTCAAATTGACAAGATTCTCTTCTTTTTAAAGGCGGAGTAATATTCCATCGAATATATATACCACATTTTCTTTATTTGTCCATCAATGAACATGTAGGTTCTTTCTATACCTTGGTTATTGTGAATAATGCTGCAGTGAACATGGGGGTGCAGGTATGTCTTCAGAATAATGATTGCATTTCCTTGTGTGTGTACTCAGGTGTGGGATTACTGGATCAAATGGTAACTCTATTTTTAATTTTAAGTAACCTCCATACTGCTTTCTGTGATGGCTGCATCAATTTATATTACCACCAATGGTATACAAGGGTTCCCTTTACTCCACATCTTTTCCAATACTTGTTCTTTTTGATTGAAGTATTAAAATAGTAAAAATGCAGATTGCCATGTCCCATTCCAGAGCCACTAAATAAAAGTCTCTTTGGAGTGGGGCTTAGGTGTATGGGTTTCTTCCCACAACTTCTGCATGGGACACCCTGAAGTTATAGAATCAATAATTGAAATTATTTATGTTACCATTATACTCTTAGGATTATCCTCTTAATTGAAGCTTTCAAATTTAAACGACACATAAATCAGCACTTTTCAGAATTGAGCAAATAAGCAATAAATTGTCTCAGAGGACTCACAGCTTTGAATTTTAATCTTGTGAATAAACGGATCAGTGAGTTTGACCTACACAGGCCATCCACTGAGGTACATGAAAAATATAATGCTGTCTACTTTCTTTACACTTAATTTAACTTTTCTTTTGGGTTCCCATTCTATCTGAAGTCAGCTTCCAGGAAAACAGTATCATTTCAAGTTTAAACATGTTTAATTCAAGGTGTGTCATTCAGGCTTTCCTCTGGAAGACCACCTGAGTTCTGGTAACAGGGGACTTAAGTGGTAGGCTAGCACTGGATGAAGTGATTGGTCTTCAGTGAGTAACTGTCCATCTTGACCTCCCCTGAAAAGACAATACCCTGAAGTGTCTCAGACAAAATTACTTTGCACTGTCAATTTCTAAGGCATTCTTGCTTGTAGCTTGTATCTGGCTGTGATCCATGCCAATTTCCACTTCTAAAGTCTCTCCTTGTGGGGACACCTTATTAGTCTTGTATTTAACTTCTCACTAAATTCTGGACACTCCGGGAACACAGGAAGATTCACCTGTTTTTCCACTAGACCATGCTAATGTGGAGAGCTCCTGCGGGGCTTCTCATTATCAGTGTTCCAGACAAAAAAATTGGGTATAGATCTCCACTTTAGGAAATCCGAGAATCAAATAAGAGCTGCTTTTTCTCTCCTCCTTTGGAGCTTAAGCTTCTATGGCGAGGAGCAGCGAGGGCCTAGAGCATTTCCTAGAGTTCTTCACTAGTGTGTAGAATTTTCTTTCCCTCTAAGTTTCTCTTCCTTTCCCCCTAAGCCATGAGATTTCTGTGCTTTTTGAGCAAGGAGGAAAAACTCTGATTTGTTTTACTCTTATGCCTATCGATTAAGAAAGGATCTTAGCTCTTGTAACTCATGACACACTGGCTTCTGTGTAAATGGATATAAATATTGTGTATTTTAACCAGTTTTTACCTTTTGGGCATTCAAAATAAATGTTTATTTTCCAAAAATCTTGTTTTCTTCTAATTTTTTTATTGCTATAGTTATATTGTGTTTTTTTTTTTTTATAAAAAGACATATCCACAATGAAATAAAAGCAACTTTATGGGAAAACATATAAATAAAATTAATAATAAAAATAACAAAATAAAACTATAATTTTAAATAGTATCGCCAAACTGAGGTGTTAGACATATGGGAAAGGCCATTTTGGACTTTCCAACTCCAGTCTAGCTACAGCCATAAACATCAGAAAATCCCTTCAGATGGGCTCAGACAACCTATACACAATGATGAAGAATAATAAATTGCTATTGCTTTATGTCATAAGATTGGGGTGACCTGCTATGTAACAACAGATAACTGACAAAGTAGTAAAAGTGTTTAAAAATTTTTATATGAATCGAGCTCTTAGTGGAATCACTTTGGATTAACTAATAATCCTGCAAGCTAAAAACATGTATAGGGAAGAATGAAGTGGTTGTTTAAGGCACAGAAGACTGTTAAAACCAAAGAGCTTGAATATTTAGCAACTTTAAAAAATCAATTAAAATATGGAAAGAAAAGTTAATCAGTATGAGAAAATCAGTATGATTTTCCCGTGTACTTTTAATAGTCATAACCAGATCATCCCATATTGGTCTAAAGTAGTGATCTTCAGAACTTAAAAAAATACGTTTTTTGAACCCAAGTGTGAGGGACAAACTCTAAGGTGACCCACAAAGATCCCTGCCTCTGGTGATCACATCCTCATATAATACACTCTCCCTGAGTGTCGGTGGGATGTGTGACTTGGTTCCTAACCAGTAAGGTATTGCAAAAGTGATAGGATGTCACATCTATCATCAGAGCAGATTGTAGCATCTTTCTTGCTAGAGACTTTTTCTCCCTAGTTGGCTTTGAAGAAGTTCATGTCCACATTGGGCTGTCCATGTGGCAAGAAGATGAAGGTGGCATTTAGAACAACCTCCAGTCAACAACCAACAGAAAGCTGGGGCCTCATTTATCTATGGTTTTTATTTTTTATTGCTATGGCTATATCCTTTTCTTTGAGAAAGCAAATTCTGCCAGCAACCTGAGTAAACTTGGAAATACATTCTTTTCCAGTCAAGCCTCAGATAGGAACAGAGCCTGACTGGCATCTTGACTGCGGCCTTATGGAATCCAGAGCAGAGGACCCCAGATAAGCTGTCTCCAAAACCCTGACCCTCAGAAATTGTGAGGTAATAAGATTGTGTTATATTAAGCCACTGAGGTTTTGGTAATTTGTTATACAGTAATAGATAATTAAGACATCAAATATTGGATTTTTTCAGTATGAGTTCTAAATATTTATATATTAATTGTAATTTATAAACTACATGTACATTTATTAATAAGCGTTTACATGAAAACACAAAAAAAATTATGAGAGAAAAAATAATTTTAAAATGTTTTTATTTTCATAAACATGAAACACTTTATTTATAATAAAATCTTTATTAGTAATACTTTTTAATGAAAACTTGTGATTAAACATTTTTTAAAATTATAATGTAGAAAAATACAGCCAGTGATGTGTTGCTTCCATTTGTGAATTAGTGAATCTTTTTGAGACACACATACATTTTTAGCTATGAGAGCCATTAAAACCCAGTATCTAAGTAAAAGAAACTTGGAAACTGACTTGCACATCCCTGCATCACAAAATATCAAGCCAATATTAAAAAACTAAGGAAGAATATTTATCCACATTGCTATCACTGAGCATAGTAATCACAAAATGAATGTCAGTGAAAATAAATGCTTTGTATAACAAATAATTAAAATAAAAAAGCATAACAACTTTTATTGAAATCTTCTAAAATATGCATTTGGGGTGCTTGGGTGGCTCAGTTGGTTAAGCATCTGCCTTCAGCTCAGATCATGATCCCAGGGTCCTGGGATTGAGCCCCATGTGGGGCTCCCTGCTCAGCAGGGAGTCTGCTTCTCCCTCTGCCCCTCCCCACGCTTGTGCTCTCTCTCTCAAATAAATAAATAAAATCTTTAAAAAAATAAAATAAAATGTACATTTAAGATTTATAATGTGTATATTATTGCAGATAATGTATAATGTATGCCATTCACCCATAAATAAATATCAAGATTACAGGCTGTAATTTTTCTTAAATTCATAAAGTATGTATTATACCTTTAGAAAAGATAAGAAGGGATACAGTTAGAAAAGGATGTTTTCTTTAGCGTTTTGCACACATGAACACAATCTCTTGAGACCCTTGTCTGCCTTCAGTGTTAAGGCTAGGAATTCGGGACATCCTTCTTTTAACCCATGCTTTTCCATGGAGCTGGAGCTCATTGGCACATCAGGATCCTGGCAGGTTAAATTCTGTGGTTACTCCAGAGATGTGTATTATGAGGCTGTTCTCAGATCTTGAAATTGCTGAGCACTGCCAACTACCAGTGACAGCACTGCACAGACCTGCCCTCAGAACTGAATTCTAGCGTTTATTTGGAAAGTGCTGCTAATGCACCAAATGCTGCCCGTATAACTATATAGCACTGCTTACACACTCAGGCTTTTTCCTTATTTAATGCCACGGGAAGAAAAAAAGCTGGTAAAGAGTGCTGTGTCTCTCTAAATAACATAACATATAATGCAGGGCATCTGTGTTATGGATGATGGATAAAAATCCTAAAATTTCTTGTCCACTCGGGGTGTCTACTTACAATGACTGATTCGGTTATTCATGATAGCTTAGCAAAATGCAGATGACTTTAAAAGAATGTATTTTAGATTATCTAAGCAAAAACTACATTTAAAAAATCAAGAAATAATATGAAAACTCATACACTGAGACTTTTGGATGTAAAAGCAGCATTATCGCTAATGTTCCATTTCTAATGACTTTTTTCCATTTGAGTCACAATGCTTTTTAGTTTCTCCAAGGTTTCCTTGGGGCTGTTCACAACCCTCAAGGACAAGATTCATGTTCAATTAGTGAGCTGCGTACTTTACTGCAGGCTCCTAGTGTCTGGGAACTCCTTTCTACAATTCTAGTTTTGCTTTCATTGATTGCCCTTGATCTCATGCTCACTGATGGTCTGGGAAAGCAATACTGATTTCCATTCTTAATTATGTGGTAGAGTACAGTGAATGCTATACGATACATTCTGACTTCCAGCTCATTCCAATGTCTTGGGAAGGCAACACATTTTTTTAAAGATTTTATTATTATTATTATTTTTTTTTTGAGAGAGAGAGAGAGAGTGCTCACGAGCAGAGGGAGGGGCAGAGGGACAAGTAGATGGGGCTTGATCCCAAGACTTTGAGATCATGACCTGAGCTAAAGTCAGAAACTTAACCGACTGAGCCCCCCAGGTGCCCCAAGAAGGCAACAAATTTGTGCTAAGTATAGTTCTAGATATAACATTAACAGTTCTGATTTTATAAGAACATAGCATCAGTGTAACCAATTCTCAGTCCCTATTGTTCTGTCTCTCAAAATATGTCTATAATCTACTTCCATGGTTAAAAATGGATTGTGTAATATCATGTCCACTCTTTTTCATTCCAAGGATGATAAAAAGCTTTTCCTTTTCTTCATTTTTAGTGTCATAAATTATATCTTTTTTATATGAACAGTCACAACAAACCAGAAAAAAAAAATTCAATTAAATACAGAGAAAAATAAAAATTCTCACAGAACAAATGCCTTTAAAATCCATTTGCTTTTTAAGGACAATAACTCTGGTAGGTTGAAAAGCAATATATCTTTTGCCCATGGCAGGTGTAGAGAAATGATTTATTAATTTGAGTGAAATTTAATAATGCAGCTTCATGAAACACCTGAGTCCATTGTTGACTATATCCAATTATTTCAGGTACTGACAGTATGACATGGTTACTAAAACTGTGGCTTCAGGATCACACTGTGTAGGCGTGGGTTTCAGATATGATGGGAGGCAATTTCCTTAACTTCCTTGTGTCAGTTTCCTCCCCTCTCCAGTGGGTCACAAAGGGCTTTTTTGCAGATTCAATGAGATAATATACAAAATGTAACTGGCATATAGAACCACACAGTAGATGACAGATCTTAGTATTTTTGATGTCGGTGTTGTTAAAGAGCTCTTTTTTATAGCAAGCTGCATTCACCCATGTTTTCCTAACTTTGCTCCTTGTTCAGCCTTCTATAAGAACCTATATAATGGGATTTCTATGGCATTCTAAAGAATGATCTCTCAGCTCTTCATGAATTCAAATCTATCTCGCTGTTGTTCCTGCAGTAGTATTTTTAACAATTAGAGCTTATTTTCTAGGATATGGTATTGTCTTCTGTTAAAGGCTTATGCATCTCTGAGAACTTAACACAATAAGTGATCATAAGTCCTGAATATTCCAATGTTACTTTATCTGATGACTCAACAAATTATAGGCCCCATGTCAAGCTTGGGGTTTTAGTTCTAAAGGGACACCCTTCATTTTACTGGCTGGAGTTCACCAGTGTTTAGTGTTCAGCCCAACCCACAGATTTCTGACCTATTGCCCTCCTGATCTTGGCAGGATTCGAGAAGGGAGGGCTGTATTGTCAATACTATGCTCTTCATTCTTTTTTTCCCTCCGACAGGGCTCTCACATCCGGCTTGGTAAGAATGTGCATGACTCTACTGCCAGCCTTTCCTCTGTTGTTGTTTTCAGAGTAAAATTGGGGGTTGGAGTTTACAATTGTTAGGCCAATTTGGTTTTGCATTTGGGGGTCTCTGAGATTTTAGTGTGTTTCTCCAAACTGCTCTATCATCTTATATTTTGTTCCCTTAAAATCTCCACCTATGGCTGCCCTGTTCTGCCATCTGTATTCCTGCTGCCCCAACATACGGATGCACTGTGGCTCTCTGCACATCTGTGAAAGGTTCCATTCTTTCTAGAATTCCATTCTCTAAATGTTTCCTTTGTCCACTCTTTTCACTAGATGCATAGAGAAGTATGATTTTTATTTTTTCCAGATTCCTCTTATTCTTGTCTTTATTCATCCTAATTGGAAGCAGAAGTGGTTTTCTATCTTTTAGTCTATTTCCTGTTGATGAGAAAGAAATGGTGAATCACAGTTGAAACCTCATTGAAGAATATGGAGGTTCAATCAAATCTTGCATTTCCTTACTTGAGCCAAGTTGCAAAAATGACTTGTAAACCCATTGCTCTTTTCCAAAACATGAGAGAATCATTAGGAACTGAAAATACTCTAAAATTGGTCCCATGTTTTCTGATAGAGGCATGTGAGTCTTCATCAATGCTTTAACGAGGTGGCAGTTAGGTGAATGTTTTCACATTATGAATTAGCATAGCAAATTCTGTGACTCCTTTTTGAATCTTTATAGTACCCTCTTCACCACTTGGTTATTTCACAGAACATATTTTACTGAGACAGCTTCTTGTAACTACATTTTAGTTCACATTTTGGAAGAAAACTCCTATGTGTACTGGTCCTGACTTTTGAGGAAGTTAATGAACATTTGAATTATCTAAAGTCCTCTAATAGAAACATTCTAGAGGTGGTTTGATAACCTTTGGGCACCATGTCTGTTAATTAGCACAGTAAATGTTTACAGTTATTTTTGCTGATGAAATGAAAAGTGCTCAGTCTAAGTGGAAATGGCTAGAATTATGGTACAGCCACTCCCATACTGTCATGAACAGGGAATAAGAATCCAGAGAGTTAAGTAGCCTACACTTTATTGAATAGCCCAGGAAAATTATGGATTACATGTGATTTTTAGGGAGGTTTCTATCACTTGGTTCCATTGAGAAGGTGACCTAAATTTTGACACTAGAATATTATTGCATCTGCCTGGTTTTGTTCCTTGTTGATGGATTTACAAACAATAATCTTAAGTATTCATACCAAGGAGTGCTTGCACCTAGTGTTTGTTCCTAGTGATAGGGAAGTGGCAGCGGAGGAGGGGAAGAAGACATACAAAGTGTGGTAGTTGACATGGCAAAAGAATGTGTGGGATCAATGCAATAAAAAGAAGAGTAGCCATATCTAAATGACTTGATAGAGAAGCATAATGAGGGACTTGGTAGAGAAGCTGCTGCTTGAATTAGACTTTGAAGATGATTAAGTATTCATCGCGTGGACAACAGTGCAGGGGTGGCCATGGCAAGAGCACTGTAGAGTGAAGTTTCAGCACGTTATGTTCACAGAACCGGAAGTAATGTGATGTGACTGAGGGGTAGATTGTCTTCACACGAAGTGCCTTGAATAGCTCACTAAGTTGGGCCTTTACTGCCATTGTAGAATTGTGAAAAGATTTTAAGCAAAAGAATAACATGATCAAATTTATTCTTTGGAATGATTATTCTGACCATGGTGGCCATTCCTGTTGGCAAAGAGATCAGCCAGAAGATTGTAGTAAAGACTGGTTAGCTGTTTAAAAGTCCATTTTCTTTTTTTTTTTTCTGAGCACGCAACTAAATTGAATGAGTATTCCTGCCTCTCTTAAAAGTGGGTAAAGCCATATGGTGAGTTCTGGCTAAAGGAAAGTGGGTAGAAGTGATGTGTGTCACTTCAAGGCCTGGCACCCAAGACCCATCAACATGTAATCCTGCATATTCTTTACTCTTAGGAGGTGATACGGGAAGAAGGTAGTGCCATTATTTGATGAAGTGCTACCCAGGAATTTAAAATACCTATTTTGGATTGCTTTTAGAGGGGCTGGAGGGGCAGAGGGAGAGGGAGAGGGAGAATCCCAAGCAAGGCCCATGCCCAGGGCACATCCAATGTGGGGCTCCATCTCACCACCCTGAGATCGTGACCTGAGCCAAAATCAAGAGTTGGATGCTTAACCAACAGAGCCACCCAGGCACCCCACCTATTTTGGATATTTTGTGAGTAAAAAATAAATTTGTTGTTAGCTACTGAGGTTTTGAGGTTAACCTGTTGTAGCAGTTTCTTTCAAATGAAACAGAGATTATCACTATAGTTTAGTAAGGAATGACAAGATCCTGAAATAGTGAAGTGGTTGTAGGGGTAGAAAGAAATGGACTTTTACAGTAGAAATGCAGGTAGATGTAGCAAGTGATATGACTGATTAAGGGTGAAATAAATGGAGGAACAGAAAATTTCAGCTTCTCAGCTTGGGAAACTGGGAAGATGATAATAGTAAAAGTGGTAATGGTAATGTAGGACTCATAGGATAAGATATTTTGCAAAGATAATTAGTATAGATTTAAACCTACTGCTTTTAGGTCTAATCGTCCAGAAGATTGGTTTGTGTATGATTTTCTTTCTTAAAGATTTTATTTTTAAGTAATCTCTACACCCAATGTGGGTCTCTAACTTACAACCCCAAGATCAAGAGTTCCATGTGCTACTGACTGAGCCAGCCAGGGGCCCCCGTTTATAATTTTTTATTCTTTTTTTATCCTTTGCCGTGCCTTAATTGGGGTATAGTATACTTCCCTGCCCCATTAACTTGGGACTTGGCCATATGATTGTCTTGGACCAAGGTGATGAGAGTAAGAGCTTCAGTTTGTCAGTTCCAAGCAGAAGCCTTAAGAGACATTTCATATTTTCACCTCCTAGGACTGTCCCTGCTCTCCTGCTCTTCTACCACGAAGACATCATAACCTAGGATTTATTTCTTCAGCCATCCCTTCATGGTTCATGCCTCAACACGATCTGGAGCAGAGCCACCATAGCTGACTCACAGATCCCATAAACAAGAAGTAAATGTTTGTGCTTGTTAAGCCGCATGAATTATGCAGTGTTATCACAGAAAAAAACGGGCCAATTCGGATGAGATACTTGAAATATGTAATAGGCAGTTAGGAATAGTATTTTGGAGAAGAACAAACTGCACATTTAGATACTGGAATTGTGGTGAAGTCATTAAGATGGATAAGGTCACCCAGTAAACCATAGAAGAGAAGAAGTCTAAGGATGGAAGGAACCTTAAAAGTACCAGCAGTTGAAGTGTGGGAAGAGGATATACGGTGGAAAATGAACATGAATAGTCAGAAGTCTATGAAAAGAACCAAGAAAAGGTAATGTAATAAAAATGAAGGGGGGCAGGCACCTGGCTGGCTTAATCAGTTAAGTGTCTGACTCTGGATTTCTGCTCCAGTCATGATCTCAGTGTCCTGGAATCAAGCCCCGCATCGGACTCTGCACTCAGCACGGAGTCTGCTTGGTGTTCTCTCTCTCCCTCTGCCTCTGTCCCTGCCCCTGCGCTCTCTCTCTCTAAGTAAATAAGTAAAATAAATCTTAAAAAAATAAATAAAAATGAGATGGCAGTACTTCAAGGAGGTTGTTATGAGCAATATCACACATTACAAAATGCTCAGGTTAAGCAATGTTGAATATAATCCTTTGAGTACAGCAATTAGAAGACATTGCTAAGAGTCATCTTTTATTGTAGGATTTCCACGGACTTAATGTAGTCTGTACACTTCATTAATGTTGATTCAGTTAATGCTTGTTGAGTGAACGCCTTTGTTCAACTGCACTTATACACAGGTTGGGGTAGCAAACAAAAACAATTCTGCCATTTATTCAGCATTTTATACAGTTAAGCTTCTATATTATGTGAATCTAAAATACTGTTGTTGCCTTAAAAATCACTGTTTTATTTTTAATTGTATAAAACAATGATTTATTAAAATAATGTAGTAGAAATTGAACTTAGTAATTTTTTCAAGGAAAATTCAATGCTTACAGGAGAAAATACATCTTTTTTTTGGCTCTTGCTTCAATTTGAAAATGGCTCTACATTGGTAGATTTCAGCCACCTAGGTAAATAATTAAGAAGACATTTAAAAACACCAACAAATCTGATAGAGTTAAAATGATATATGTGCTCTTTTTAATTTGGTCAATTTAAAAACGATGACACATAAGCTCGTTCAGAGCACTAAGGAAGAGCTGGGATACTGTCTGTGTAATGTACTTGATTAATTGCCTCTTCAGAGTTAGAGATTCACAAGCTTTTATGACCCATGTCATAGAAGAAATGTATTTCATTAGGAAACTTTCAGAATGACAGCTAGTTTCCTTAAGGAACTCCCTGGATAATAAAATATTAAACATTTTGCTTAACAATTTGCTACCCAAAAACTTCTGCAATGTGGAATTTTTGCCATGTAGAATAGCTTTGAGGATGCATAGTGGAAAAGATTGTCGGTATTTAATTTACTGAACTGGAAAACACAAGAATAGCTTTTATGTTCCTGAAAGATATTATCAACAATATCTCTACAAATATTTTAAATTATATTGCTACTCTGGTATTCCAAAATATACTAAATATCTTAAAATATAGGTGACAGCAGTGTTGTCTCTTATGGACTCAGTAATATAATAATTATGAAATGAACAGGGTTTTTGGCAAACATAAGAGCAGCAAAAGCTCCCCAGGCATATTCCCGAGGCATGAAGGAAGTTATTTTGGTAGGCTGAAGGTTTCAGCCTAAATCATGAGAACCATTTCCCGTTCAGGGAAATCAGAGCTAGTGTAGCTGACTCTAACTCCTTCAACTCAGGAAAGATGAGATAGTTCTGAATTGGCCTGGAGAGAAGACCATAGACTACCGAGTTTCCCTATTGAAATAATTGCTTTGTGGATATCTTTCAATGGACATCATCAATTGAGTCCTTCATTTGGACTAATGTCTTCCTTTCCCTTTGTACAATACTGACTGATCCCCATACATATCGAATGTTTGCCTCTAAGATGCAACTTCTGAGCATACCTGTGCACTTCTGCCAGCCTTACCACAAATCAACTGGGTTAGCAATTAAACCTGCTAATGGCAGTTAAATTGCTGTTGTTAACTATGTAACTTAGATATTACACAATAGAGTACAATATGAATTGGAAAAAGTTGTGGTAACATTAACCATTAAGTTTACTACTTGGAAAACGTAATGCATGCATTCAAATTAGGTGTATGCCAGACAGCTGTAAGGTAATAGAAGGAAGATCATGAAAAATCCAAAATCCAGAGAGATTCTGCATTCAGTTTGCCTCTAATGGTCTTAATGTTCTTGCTTGACTTTTAGGAAACACAAGCTAGAAATCTTTGGTAATACATTACAGTTATGGTTTCTGCAGGAAAGACAGTTTGAGCGTCTGATCACAGATGTTTACCCCCCTCAAAAGTCTTTGGCCTGCCTATCTAAAGACTGCTGATAAAGATGAATATATAGATGTTAAGTGAAAACAATTGGATATGTGTATCTCTCTTTTAAGTAACTTTTGATTAACCAATCCTCTCACCCACTTCATGTTTCTATCTCATTGGGAAAGGAGGCTTTTATGATATTGCCCATATCTGCCGAAGCCTTGCCAGCCTGACGAAGTTCTTACCTTAGACTTGACTTAGTCATCGTTTGTCCCTTTGCGACTCGATGCTTCATCTGCACCCGTTTCCCTAGTGATAACTGGTGCTAACATTACCATGCCCAGGTGTGTCCCCACATCAGGGCAGCTAAAACAGACCTAAGCCCTGGTGAGGTTGTGTCTCTGAAGATAAAAGCAGATGGAGGACCATGTAAAACTATGACTTGGCATAAAGCAGTGCTTAATAAATGTTGCTTAAGATAAATGTCTTTGCACAGCCCAGTGGGCAGTGATTCCACTCATAATTTATTTTCCTTTGGAAATATGACTGTTTCTGTAACTTTTTTTCTAAGTCTTAAATTGTTGTATGAATGAGGTTTTTTTCTTTTTTCTTTTTTTGCATCCTGTTATAAGTTAAACAAAGGTTGGCAAAGTTCAAGCATTATCTCTACATAAGAATTGCCATGATGCTATATATATCATTTATAAGTAAGTCTTGTATTGATCTTATGATCCTAATCATAAATCCAGTGAATTGGATGGGTATTCTACTTAAGAAGAGCACTAGACAAAACTAAAAGAACAGATTCAAGTCACAAGTATATCACTCTCCAACAGCTTGACTTTAGGGAATTCATTTAATCTAAAATTGTCAGTGACCTCATATGATAGATAATGCATTTCATAAGTTTCAACATACTAGCGTGGCATAGAGTTAATGTGGGTATTACATAGTTGCTTTGGGTAGGATAACTGTTTTGATTTTTTTTTTTTAAAAAGACTTTATTGTATCTTCCTGAATCTAATGTTTAAATTACTTCATAGTACCCTTCTATAGAATAAATGCTTATCTTTACTTTTTAATTATAGTTTAACTTGGTTGAGAATGGCATTCTTGTTCAACTATAGACTAGCAGAGGGGCAATTGTTCTTTTTCAACTGTATAGTCCCAAATAAGAGTGCTTCTTCCCTGGAACTATTTTTTAATAATTCAGAATTTCATTGTGAACTAGAATACTGGATAGAGAATCATGGGACTTGGTTTCTATTCCTGACATTGTAACTAATTTAGTATTCTTTTAGGACAAGGAGTTTAGCCTCTTTTTTAGTGCAGTTTTACCAGCTGTAAATTGATATAAAAAAATCTCATGTGCTGTAATTATATGCAAAAAGATCTGTCAGGTATAGCTAGGAACTATATTAATTATTAATTTCCATTTCCCTTCAGAGAAAACACATAGAATAAATCTTTTAATTCCTTTTAAGGATATTTTAAAATGACAAAATGTAAAAAGGCATTATTATTTTTCTCCTTTTTTAATAGAACAATGTTTGCAAAGACCAAACTCCTTGAGGGATAGTGTGAGAATCACATGCTTGTCCACATACTGTTCCAGCAAATCTTGGCTGATGGTGTACAGTTTTTGCTAAAATTGGCCATAGTTAGAATTAAGGATGAAGGTTGTCTAAGTCAATTTCCAACCTGAGGTTCCCTCAAAGTTTAAAAAATGTAACATGCCTTCACCATTCTTGCTTCTGATGCCTTGCTTAGCTCCAGCATTAAAGTTACCCTAAGCATGAGACTCTCCTGTGGTATGAAAACAAAGTTAGACCTCTCTGGAGACCAAGGTCTAATAAATCAGATGTGCTCGTACTTTCCAGCAGTATTGCTCACATTTTGACTCTTGCAATTGCTAATTCACTTTCTAAAAGGAGACAGTATTTACAGTCCCTACAACTAAAATTGCTAACGTAAGCCTAGATAATTCATCTAACGTGTCTGTCATTTCCTATTTCTAACCGCTCAGAAAATACTGCTCCTGTCAAACCACAGGCTGCTGGGAGTAACCCCGTGAGAGTTCCAGAAGTGTCTTTGCAGAGCAGAGCAGAGCAGAGCTGAGCAGAGCAGAGCAGAGCAGAGCAGAGTGCTTCCCTTTCTTTCCCCAGCCGTTTGTAGTTAGCAGACTCTGGGAAACTGAAGTAGCCAAGTTTTACGTCAGAGATGAAAAGATTCTCAAATTAGTTCTGGGTCTCCAGAGGGCACCTCAAGGACTTAATGTTATTACTATATGTTTATTATTAGGCAGTCATCTCAAGCTCACTACTTATATTTTAAAAACCAATAAGAAGGAATTATTTTCTTCTGAGAAGTTAAAATGCTAACATTAACCCCCCTGTCTACAAAAAAGAGAAGGGAAGGAGGGAAAAAGGAAATTACTAGGAGAGAAGAATGGAGGACAAACAGTTTGCTGACTAAAATAAAATACAATTTAAGAGTTCTGGAGAAATAAAGAGGATTTATTCCTCTTCAGCTTTCCTCGGACTGCACTGCCTACTCGAAATGTCCATCCTTCCTTGTATGGTTTGAGAGTACTGACAATGACTTACTCTCTGACGGAATCCCTGATGTTTCAATTCAGTAGATATCAAAATACATAAAGATCCCCTCCCTATCAATAGCAGGAATTGTGTTCTACGGAATTTCTGGTGAACTCAGAAAAGACATCAGGAACATTTTTCCCCCAAGTTGTTAAAAAAAATTGTAAATTTTTCTTTCCTCCAGTGACTACAGGTATTTTGATTCAAATGTCATCTACATGGACTTTCGAATACAGGTATATTTTCCCCTGCAAGTAGGCTAGAATGGGCCAATAGAAGCCATGCTATTTACCTACTTATGTAACTTGAGAGAAACAATGGTAATAGACTATTCCAAAAAAGCTTGGCTAGAATACTATAGTATTTTTGACAATCAGATTAACTTTAAGTCTGTTATAAGATGCCTGGAAATCTCATGATATTGTCTCTTCTCTAGTAAATCTAGGACATTAATTCATATTTAACACACACACACACACACACACACACACACACACACTACACACACACATTTCCAAAATGTGATTCATTTCATCTAATAAATAGTGGCAAATGATCAAAACAATTAGGATGAAACAGAAGACTTGATGCTTCAGATCTATAAGCAATTAGGAAAATCAGGAAAGGGGGACTTGGGAAAAAAATGGGAGAGGTAAAAAATAAAATTCGTTTAGGTAAATGTGGAGAATGTCTGTGCATTCCAAATCTTAGAAATATGTGACAAATATGTGATGAGTTCTAATTCTCCCAAAGACCTAGTCAGAACTCCATTATTAGAAAAAATACAGAAGAGAGCATGAGGAAAGTTTTGATTGCTTCTGTAAATCTAGCTTATTTACACCATTTCAAACTGAAAGTAAAAAGTATGAGTAACAGAGTCAAATTTTCCTGTCTGGCACCTAAGTTATTATTTAGTTGTAAATTAATTTGTTTTTAGTGTAACTCTTTTTGGTTACATAGAATTCTAGCAGTAAATTCTTCACTGGGCAGCAGATGCTAGTAGTTAATAATGGTCTGACGTCATTTAATGGAGTTTTGTCTCACTTTGCTGCCATCCTCTCTAGACAGTTTAGGTAAGTCCTGACTCCGCATCTCGCAAAGGACTCTCCTATAGTTTTTTCTTAGAGCAAAAAAAATGAGACCTTGATATAGAAAATGTGTGTATGTGTAGCAGAGGGATTGTGTCCTTGTGTTATTAATCCTCCCGGTGTGTCATTTCCCATACTTGAGTACTGGGAGTAATAGTACAACCTACCTTATATGACAGCTTGGAGACTTAAGATAAAAATTCTAACCTGCCTCAGCTATAATGAGTATACAATGAATTTAGGTAGTTCAGTTAATGTTACAATTAGAAGTGTTCATTAATATTCAAATATTTGACTGCCTACTTTGTAGTAGACACTGGTAGTATTGTAAAACTTTATGTATTCTCAGTAGCTCAGTCTCATAGATTATAATTGGTATGTAATGTGTGATTCGCATGCCAAATAATTCTGCACACTAGAACGTCAAATGCAGGCAAATCTTTCTGGGAAATTCATGAAGAACTATAGAAATAAAGCTAATGATATTTATCTTAGCTAGAAGTAAGAGAGTTCTCAGCTTGAGTAAAGATTTCTCTTAAAAAAACACCATTATGGACAAAGAAAATGTCACACACACACACACACACACACACACACACACACACACACCCCACTGGAATGTTATTCAGCCTTAAAAGAAGGAAATCCTGCCATTTATGACAACATGGATGATTTTGGAAGGCATTATGCTAAGTGAAATAAGCCAGATAGAGAAAGAGAAATATTGCATGGTATTGCTTACATGTGGAATCAAAAAAAAAAAAAAAAAAAAAAAAAAAAAAAGAAAAGAAAAGGAAGAAAGAAAGAAAGAGAAAGAAAAATTTAAAAGTCAAACTCAAAGAAGCAGAGTAGAAAAGTGGTTGCCAAGAGATGTGGGATAGGGGAAATAGAAAAAGTTGGTGAAAGGGTACAAATTTTCAGTTGTAAGATGAATAAGCCCTGAGAATCTAGTGTATAACATGGTTACTATAGTTGATAACGCTGTACTGTATAATTGAAGTTTGCTGAGAGTAGAACTAAAATGTTCTCACCAAAACACAAAACAAAACAAAAACAACAGTAAATATGTGAGGAGATGAGTATGTTAATTAACCAGATGGTCAGGAGGAATCCTTTCACACTGCGTACATATATTAAATTATGTTGTACACTTTAAATATTTTACAATTTTATTTATCAGTTTATATCTCTACAACTGAAAAAAGAAAAAAACATAGTGTACAAGATAAGTACTTTTTCTGTAGTTGCTTCTTGTGTCCTCTGTTAAAAAAAGAGCTGTAGGGAAGCCTGGGCGGCTCAGTCTGTTAAGCGTCTGCCTTCAGCTCTGGTCATGATCCCAGGGTCCTGGGATCAAGTCTTGCATTGTGCTCCTTGCTCAGCAGGGCGTCTGCTTCTCCCTCTGCCTGCTGCTCCCCCTGCTTGTGCTCACTCTCTCTCTCTCTCTCTGGCAAATAAATAAATAAAATCTTTTTTTTGTTTGTTTTTTTAAGAGATGTATACGATTTTGTCAGTAAAATAATTGTGTTGGTTAAACAGTTATCTTCTATATCCTTTTGATAAAAGCACAAGACCTTGGATTTTAGTCCAAAAATAAAATTAAAACATCAAACAATTGCCTTCATTTACATGAGATCTCCTATTTCTTTTTGGTTGCAAACAAGCATTCCTAATTTTTTGTTAGCATCTAACAAACAGAAGGACAAATGAAAAAAAAATTCCAGTTCTGCGAGATCCTGTGCCTATTTTCTTTTTCATAGAGTTGGAGCCATAGTTCCTATCTTGTTTAAAGCAAGTTTCAGATAAAAAGGCCTCTGAAATGGAAGAGCCCCAGGCAGGAAGTCGATGTCACGGTGAACACCTGGCTTATTACAGCAGATGCATCAAACAGTCTCATAACTACAGTCAAAGTAAATGAGAACACTTTTCTTTCTGTCTTTCCTTCATTCTTTCCTGCTCTCCCATGGCTCCCTTTCGGTTCTCTCTTATTTTTAATTCTTTTCCATTTTTTTTTTCTTTCTTAATTCCTTCTTTCTTCTCTCCCTACCTTTCTTCAGGTAATGACTATTATGGCTCAAGGACTGGTATACCACTTTCCATCACATGTATGCTTTGGAACTGGAATTTGGGAACACAGTCTATTTCCCTTTTATTCCCAATTAAAAATGTCCTGGTCTCTCATAAAGAGGTGGTTTTTCAAAGAAGCCTGGCCATGGACTGATTTGATTTTGTTTTTCAATGTTTGTATTTTATTTCGGACTGCTGCACTTATTAGCACTGTTCAGATGTATACCATCCCTCCACACTGAGTTTGTTTTCAAGCTTAATTAAAAAACGCTGGAGTATATTCACAGAAGATTTTGAAAAAATACCTGGTTTTGCTCCATGGGACTGTATCACGTTGGACCCACCTCTGACAGTGGGGAAGTACTGAACAATTCTAGTATTGGTTTGAGATTTTACTATTTTCTTATATACTAGAGATGTTAATTACTGAAATAAATTATACAACTCAGAATGATTATGTAGAGATTGGGGTAAAACTTAATATGGCCAAGGGTGCTTGGGTAGTGCAGTCGGTTAAGCGTCCAACTGTTGGTTTCCGCTCAGGTCATGATATCAGGGTCCTGAGACCGAGCCCCGCAAGGGCCTCTCTGCTTATCACAGAGTCTGCTTGTCCCTCTTCCTCCCCATCTGCCCCTCCACACCGGCCCCAGCCCTTCATGGCACATGTGTCAGTGCGTGCTCTCTCTCTAAAATAAACAAATAAATCTTAAAACAACAACAATGACAACAACAACATATGTGACCATAACTATAATCCTTGGAACTGAAGGGTGAGGTGAACTGAGACTATCTCAGGTTGTATGGCAGTTTCTTATACATCAGACTGAATAATCTTCTCTGGTATGAAAATATAATAAATTTTTACTAGATTGTAAGGCAGTATATTTGCAAATTAAATGACCCTGACCACAAGATGGCCACATACATTGGCCAAATTACTAACAAATTGAATCTGTAAGTGTTAGTAAAAGAGCCAAACATTCAAGGTATTTTCAGAGGGAAGGAATTTAATGTAAGGAATTGGAGATCTAGAGAGCCTTTGGAAAGAATGGGGGAGTGGAGGTCTGGGAAAACTACCACCAGTGCTCAGGAATTCATGAAACTGCATAATTCACAGGAAACTACTGCCTCTGATCTCACCTGCCTGAGGCACTGAAGGGAGCTTAATGCTTTCATATTAGGTGTAGTTTTCCTAAGCTGAATGCAAGAAAAAAATCACAGGAAAATTGAGCTAAGTTGTTGTCACATTTATTCCCTTGAGTTCAAGTTATAGCTGAACATCACAGAAAAGACTGATTATAATTTGCTTTATATTCTAATGATGTCTTCAGTAGTTGAAGAGATTGGGCTTAAATGCCATCAGTATAAACATGACAACTATAAAATGCCCAAGTCTAAGATACCTCTAATGGCAGTTTCTAGGGCCGATTTAGAAAATCAAGCTTCATCAAGAGACTGCAAGAAGGTTGTGCTGTAGGCTTCAGTAGCCCTCAGAGAAAGCAGTCCCATTACGCCAGAAGCAAAGCAGTCTCTAGAATGGGGCTACATGTTTGGAGTTGAAGTGATTCGAATGAAGGTCCCTATTTAGCTGTTGCTAGACGAACTACACTAGCACAAAAACAGAGGAAAGGTAAAACTTCCAAATGCTACTAAAAAATCGGAGACTCTTATGTCCATAATTCTCCCCGGCCCCTTTCAGTTAAGTAGTTAATGAGTTTACTTATTCAACAAATATTTACAGTGTCTACTATTTGCCAGCATGTGGTAGGTCATGGGTAAAGCAGTGAGGAAGATAGAATAAAATCTTCTCAGTTGAGCTTCTATTCTAGAAAATCATTTTTAAAAAATCAGTTTGACATCTGCCCCTTCTCTTGTCTCTCTGATCTGCCGACATCTGGATGAGGTGAGGAAAGCTGAAGAAAACCGTAGCCACAGATTTAAAGGACATGACACGTTTTCATTCTTAGAAACATAAAGCGTCTTATTGAGGCAATTAGGAGTCACAGTTATAAACAGGAAATTCTGCCCAAATAGAAGAGACATTTCTAAATATCGTTCCCATCTCTCTTTTTTTTTTCATTTTTATGGCATTTACTTCATTTTATGGCCTTTTATGACTTTTTTATGGCACTAAAACTACAGAAGCTTTTTCAGCACATTACAATATCCGAAAACAGCCCTCATAGATTATTGAATTTTCAGAGTTGGTTGTAACTTAGAATATATTCAGTTTAACCCTCAAATCATCTCTTTTCAATAGAAATAAAAGCTATTACTACTATGAGTCATTTAGTCTCGGATGTCATAACACTGTAAAAATCCATAGTCAGGAAAGGTGTGGGTGGCCTCTACTGTCTGGTTTGTTCATGGGCACTATACTACATTACTTGAGAAATTGTTTTTCTCAGACACTATTTCTCTTCTTGTTTTTTCTTCTTCTTTTTTATCTTAGCTTTATAAGTGGCCAGGGGCTCTAATATTCTGAATCATTCAAACAGTATTAATGGGACATTTTATGTTTAGAAGATGCAGTAGCACCAGGGAGACTGTGGAATCTTCCTCCCAGGAGAGGTAGTCACACTATTTGGTAGAGTCGCTATGCCGAATGAGTCAGACCTTAGAAAACCAGAGACCGGCCCAAGGGACCTGAATTTTGAGAAATGTAACTATTCTATTGCACTCATTTCGGATTCAGCTGCTTTTGATTTTGGGTGCTTAGAACAAAGTGAAGATTTGGACATGAGTAGCATTTTACAAAGAATTCCAATATTGTTCGAACTGACTTGTATATCAAAGTGAGTTGGTTCATTTACGAGCCATGTAGCAGGATGGGGGCCTGTGGTCGTCCAAGTGTCACGGTCCAGAGTTGTGCACACACAGAGTGTGCAGAGGCACAAGGAGAAGGCTTCTTCCCAGGTATCAACACTCATAGTCTCAATACACACGTGCAACACCCCCCCACACGCACACATGCACACACGCACGCACGCACGCACACACACCCTTCTGTGCTCAAGGTGGTAGGGAAGCATCAGAGTTCCCACTCTCCAGGGCCATGGAGTTTGCCCAGTGTAGACTAATGAATCCCAGTGATCTTCCCTTTATAAGATATCAGAAAAAGCATGTCTCAATAAAGACTGAATACAAATTTCTTACCAATTTAGTAGTAAAGGGGACCAGAACTCATTAAAATTGATTTGGAAACATTTTTTTTTTTAATGTGATGTGTCCCGCTTCTGAGCGTGGTGGTGGTTGTCAATTCACAGCTAATATGTATTAATTATAATGAAATTGTAGAATTGATGACAGAAATATCAAGATAGGTAACACTTTGGCAGGATTAAAGATGCCTTTTCCTGTTATTTTACATGATGCAGGAGAGGATTAAACAGACTTTTTTCTATTTTTCCTTTAAATTTAATCTTGAAATCATGGTTACAGAAACAAAGATTTATTTAAAAAGATCAGAAATGACCAGTTTTCTTCTGTTTATTTTAATATCCAGTTACTGACATTTCACTTAAAAATAGACTTCTATAAAATAACTAATAAATGATTAAGTAGAAATTATGTTTTCCAAATTCTTTTAAAATACTAATGATGATATTTACTCTTAAATAACTCTTAATAATGCTATATGATTTTTAAAAAGAGAAGAGATATAAAATTGAAAAGGAGTAAGAATAAGAGTGAAGGGAAGCAAGAAATAGTAAAAATGAAACATAAAAAGATGGAAAGGTAGAAATATATTATGATACATTTAGGCAATTGTTTTCAGTTCTTCAAATCGGAGTTTGAACTTTCTTCCTACATTTACCCAAGTGAAATTAAGTAGGAAATATTTAGTGACCTGTTTCACCTAGGACATATTTGGTCTTCTCAACCCACTGTCTTTGCCTCTCCTCTCTAGCATGCGTGTGTGTGTATACACATGTGTGCATACATATGTGTGTGCATGTGTGTTCGTGTGTTTGTTTTAGAGAATGCTTCAATATCAATATCCATTTTTATGTCCGTGTTAAGCTCTGCCCATTCCCCAGGTTATGCCTCTTGCCTAAGTCTACTAATAAAGACAACTGAGTATCACCTGTAGGCTTAGTTGCCTCCCAGTATCTAAGAGCAGTTCTGAAGTTAGACAAGAGGAGGCTCTCTTATTCAACCTTCTGAGACTCATAGTCAAATTACTCTGGTCTCTAGTTACTTGATGATTGTCAGGTAATTGCAATAGTGAGTTTATTTCATTTTCTACCTCTTGTGCCCAGCTCTGGCTTTCTCCCCTAATTGCCTGTTGCTTAGTCTTGGTTTAGTAGCCCGCCAAGTACATTTGGAGATACCCTTCACAGACCCATGAAGCCAGCGTGGGCAGCGTTATTGATTTAAACCACCTCTACCTGCTTCTCTTCCAGTCCTTCACTTCTCAAAATGGCAACCTTACCCATCCAGTGGTTTAAACTAAAGACTTTTGTGTCATTCTTTAAATCTTTCTTTTTCCTCATACTTAGGAGGCCCATAATCTAGGGACAGTCCCCTTACATTTGTGTCCTCAGCATAAATAATAAGAGTCTTCATTTTCAAGGTGTTCTGACTTGGGTAAAAAATTATATGTTCGCTCAATTTCAATTGAATGGAATATTCCATACGACCCATCAAAGTCCTATTGGCACTAGCTTCAAAGTGTATCCAGTACCCATTCACATCTCCCCATTTCCAACACACCATCATAGTCCACATATTATTCTCTCTTACTTATATCATGGAAACAACCTTCAATCTGGTCTTCTTGCTTTTATAATTATTCCCTTATAGTCTATTCTCCACCCAGGAGCAACCTTACATCACTCCCTTGCTACAACATTCCAGTAGCTTCCTGTCTGAGAATAAATCTTACCATCTTGTCCTGCCCTAAAAGAAAAGTCCAGAAGTGATCTTGCCTGTTCGTCTTCTATTACGTGCTAACCTTCTTCTTACCTGGTTTTTTCCCCCAGCTGCAGTAGACTTCTTGATGTCTTGCAAACACATTGAACTCAACTCCCATCTTTGCAGTTTTAATCCTTTCTGCCTAGAACTCTCTCACCTGGCTCTTTGCTGGAATACAGCCCTGCCTTCATTCAGGTGTTTCTCCACTCAACGATCAACTCATCTGAGAGACTTCCCTGGCCACTATTTTTTAAGTAGGTGTCCTGATTCAGTTCAGCAAACAGAAATAACTGTAGGTATTTCAGGCTGAAAGGAGTTTAATCTGAAAATTAGAAGCTTACAAAATCATTAAAAGGAAAGAAAATCAAGGCTCATCACTGGACCCCTGGCTTTAGGTCATGCCACTGCAGAGTTCAGGATATGGCTGATGCCAACATTGCTTCTATGGCAGCTGCCATGACCACCTCACACTCAAGCAGATATTAGGTAGTGGACTCTGATGCCCAGCAGGGCACATGTTCACATCTGCTGAAGTCTGCATCAGTTGCCACCAGTGCAGGAAAATGTCCTCTACCTCCCTGAATCTTCCATATCTTATGCAAGGGTGTCCCTAACTGCCCTTAGTGAGCTGGCTAAAAGGGATTCTGGGAGATGCATTCTTTATTCTTCAAACCTAGTATAACTAGAGGACATAGAAGGGCAGGACTGGAGGCAGAGTACCAAGAGACTCTATTTAGCACATGCTCTCCTGAGCCCTGTCATACTCGCTTCCTGCCTTGCTTTATTTTTCTCCAGAGCACTTATCACTACCTAAAATATTTATTTGTTTGCATGTTAGTCTCTGTCTTTTCTAATAGAATCTTAAGTCCAGGACGGAGATGAGAAAGTTGTTTGTTGGCTCAGACAACAGCACTTGAAAAATATGTGCTGAATGGGTAAATGAATAAAGAAATCAAACAATACATATCTGCTTTGGATGGATAGTCATATTCAAAATGTTGTGAAAATAAATAGCATATTCTACATTGTATAGGAACTGTTGTCAGAGGGTGATTCCATTGGATGGGAAAAGGGGAAGCCATTAAAAGTTAAATTAGTAAATTGAGGAGAAACTCAATTTTAGGTCAGCAAGATTTTGTGGGGAAAACAATCAATTAATCATACTTCTGTAACTATAACTGGAAATTATGTTTACGTCTTTTAGAGAAGAAAAAGGAACGGCTATCTGACACTTGGAAATATGAGTAACTTTCCATTACTTTTTCTACCTCTCTACTCTCCAAGAGGGGTTGATCTGGCTGATGCAACTGTGAAAATCCTGCATATGCTGGCCTAGCCTTTCTCTCACTCTCAGGATCTGACCACTGTCAGGCCAAATGTTAGAAGCCAGCTGGGCCAAGCTCTGCCCCGGCAGGGAGGAGCCTGCCACTGTCTAACTGTTGTGACTATGCCTGAGGAGTTAATTCATGTGCAAAGAAACAGAAATTTATTTTGACTTCAGGGATGAAACTATGTTCTTCAATAACGAAGCAGGTTTTTTATACTTAGTTGTCATCGTGTTTATTATAGCAGTTTCCAAACTTATATACACATAGGAATCACCTAAGAACTTTCAAATAGGCCGACGCCTGGGTCACCTCCAAAGATGCTGATGTAGTTGTTTCACAGTGCGGGCTCGAGAATTGGAATGTTTAAGAGCTCCCAGGTGATTCTTATCATCAGTCAAGCTTGCATGCCATTGCTTTATGGAAAGGAGAGTTAATTGGTATCGTTAAAACCCAACAGAATAGATTGAAGTCGATATGAGCTTATTGCCTATCTTATGGATTGAATTGTGTCCCCCACGAAGATATGTTGAAGTCCCAACTCCTGGTACCTATGAAGGTGGCCTTATTTGGAACTAGAGTCTTTGCACATGTGGCCAAGTTAGGGTAAGACCATTAGGGTGGGTAATCCAGCATGACTGGTGTCTGTAAGAGAAGAGGCACAGAAAGGAGATTGCCACGTGAAGACAGAAGCAGATACAGGAGTTACACTGTCGCAAGCCAAGGAATGCCTGGGGCTCTGGAAAGCTGAAAGAGGCAGGGAAGGAGCCTCCCTTAGTCCCTTTGGAGGGAGGTTTCTGGGTGGACTTCTAGCCTTCAGAACTGTGAGAAAATAGATTTCTGTTGCTTTAAGCTACCCAGTTTGCAGTATTTTGCTATGGCAGCCCTAAGAAACTAATACATGTTATTTGAAAATGCTTTTTCAAAACACTTTTGAAGACTAGCATATACTTAGAGATCTCATAATTCCAAGTACAGCCTTGAAGCAAGCTGTTGGATGTTGCTAAGCTCTTCATTAACCAGAACCCTCTTGTCACCTAGAGTCTACTATCGCTATTCCTCTAAGACTGTACTTGCAGAATCCCCCGGGCTCTCACTTAAAGAAGTTAATCATACTGCATCCCTCGAAAGAAAAATGGAGACTTAAAAAAGGACTCAATTAATAATCAATACTCATATATATACAAATTGCCTTTTCCCAAGTCCATCAAAACTATTAAATTCCTAATAATAGTGACCCCTATAAATCTAGGTAGTTATTTTGTATTGATATATATAATCAGATGTCACTTCTGTAAAATAAATCCAGCCCTCCTAGAATTTATGCCATCTAGGCACATGTTATGTATATGCCCTCTTCCTACCTACCAGGTGATTGGACCAAAGCATCCATGTGATCTAGTGATAACTTGCTTATATTAGCCTATGAAATATGTTGTATGATGAGACATAGCAAGATAACCTGAATGTATCAAATTACCCTCAGATAATTTGAACTAAACAAACAGGGACAAGAGAGAGACCATAAAAATACCTCCATTTCTGAATTTGGCTTCCATGATTCTAGTTCTAGCCTAACTGTAACTTTTGATAGACTCTTTTAAGATAGTATAAGTCTCCATTTGCAACCAAAGACCCAAATCAGAATACTGTATGTGGGGGCGCCTGGGTGGTGCAGCGGTTAAGCGTCTGCCTTCGGCTCAGGGCGTGATCCCAGCATTCTGGGATCGAGCCCCACATCAGGCTCCTCCGCTGGGAGCCTGCTTCGTCCTCTCCCACTACCCCTGCTTGTGTTCCCTCTCTCGCTGGCTGTCTCTATCTCTGTCAAATAAATAAATAAAATCTAAAAAAAAAATAATACTGTATGTGTGGTAAGTCATTTACTTAAATGTAATCTACTACTCCAGTTTATGTATATGCAAGGTCAGTGCACCCTTAAGGATTTCAAAAAGGTAATTAACTAGCTATCATACACTTTGGAGAATTTCTTCCTATTTCCAAAGTACATTGTAATAGTCTCATGCCCAAATCAAAAGTGGAAATGTTGGGCCATGGGTACAATTTCACCCACAGTGATATCTGATTGGCTTATTCTATATTTTAAATTGAATATTTATACATAAGAAAATCTGGATTTCTGCCTTCTCTTAAAAAATTAGGCCTGAGGACAATATGCTAACATTCCTGTGGGAAAATAGTTTCCTGGATTAGAATAGAGGCTACCTGTGTTGCATGATGCTTGTATTTTCCGGTTTGCTAGAGTGTATGAGAGTATCAGTTTCCCCTTACAATTGGTTTTGCACTATTTGTCTTATAGTACCAAGGCCTGTATTTGTGTGTATGTTAGGGATGTGGATACAAACGTTCCTGCAACAAAAAGGAGGCAAACATCTGGTTGTTGTTGTTGGAGTTAAGAATATTTTGGTATACTTAATATAAAGACAGAGTATGCTTTATTTTTACTTTACTCTTACTTTTTTACATTAAAATGTAGTTTACAAAAGATTTAAGAAAGTTTGAGGGGCACCTGGGTGGCTCAGTCGTTAGGCGTCTGCCTTCGGGTCAGGGCGTGATCCTGGAGTTCCGGGATCGAGCCCCACATCAGGCTCTTCTGCTGGGAGCCTGCTTCTTCCTCTCCCACTCCTCCTGCTTGTGTTCCCTCTGGCACTGGCTGTCTCTCTCTCTCTGTCAAATAAATAAATAAGGTCTTAAAAAAAAAAAAAAGAAAGTTTGAGAAGGATTGGTGTTGATACTTCTTTAAATGTCTGGTAGAATTCACCAGTGAAACTATCTGGTCCTGGACTTTTCTTCATTGGAAGATTTTTCTTTACTGATTCAATCTCCTTAATTGTTTTTGGTCTATTCAAATTTTCTATTTTTTTCATAGTTCAGTCTTGATAAGTTGTACATTTCTCGAAATGTATCTCTTGTTTGCAGGCGATTGTCTAAAACAGTGTTTTCCAGGGGCTGTGGGACCATGGCTGAGGGACTGGGGTCAGTTCACAGGCCACTGCAGGGTCTCAATTGGGACTGAGGTCTATTGGCCTATTACCCTATGTACAGGTCGGGGATGCTTCTCCTGGACCCCCTGGTGTGTGGTACTACATCCCATACTTCCCACAAAAGCACTTTTATCCATGGATGGAAGCCAAATATCTGTTGTTGAGAGGAGACAACAATTTGTTGTTGAGAGGGATGTCTCATACTGCCATGATGCTAAAATCACCCCCTGGAGCTGTACTGAAATCATCCTTTTTTTTTTTTTAGATTTTATTTATTTATTTTTCAGAGAGAGAGAGAGACAGACAGACAGAGAGAGCACAAGCAGGGGGAGTGGCAGGCAGAGGGAGAAGCAGACTTCCCCTGCTGAGCAAGGAGCCAGATGCAGTGCAGGGCTCAGTTCCAGGACCCTGGGATCATGACCTGTGCCAAAGGCAGACACTTAACTGACTGAGCCACCCAGGCCTCCCTGAAATCATCCATTCTTTAAACGTTAGATAAAGCTTAACTGTTAACTCACCCGGTCCTTGCGACCACTGAAATGGATACTTTATATACTCGATGAATTCTAGTTTCCCAATTATTTTTTTGTATTAATGCTTATCATTTATAGTTCATTAGGAAATTGACCATTTCCTCTACATTTAAAAATTTTTACCAGAGTTACATTCCTAAACTTGTATTATTTTGTTCTATCTCAATTTTTGTGTAATAAGCTTATCCTATTAATGAGATTTTACAGTTTTATTTATTACCTATATATTTTCCTATTTAATTAAATTCAGTTTGATAGACATCCATAATCATTTACTTCTTTGATTTGGGTTCACTTTTTTTCTAAATTATTAGTTAAAATACTAAGATAAATACTTGTTTTTTTTCTGTCTTTACCTTATTATCAAAGGCATCACAAGTTGCACATTTTTACTAGGTATAGATTGTTCTGTCTCTCAAGAGTTGTATTTTCCTTTTCATCCCTCCTTATATAATTTGTGAACTCTCTTTTGACTTCTTTCCTGGTCTAAGGATTATCTTAGCAAAATATTTATAAAGTCCTTAGTAGTTAAACTAATAATTTTAAAATTATTTATTTCGAATCCATCAGGATCCTGAGCTACTAATATGTCTATCTATCATCTATCTATCTATCTATCTATCTATCTATCTATCTATCTATCTATCATCTATCTATTTATCATCTCTCTCTATCTATCCTCTATCTAGTTTTGAAGTACATAATAAAATTGTGTACATATTGAATAAACTTATTTATATGTCTATTCAATCAAGTCAATTCATGAGATTATTCTATTTGTTTTTGTCTATATTCAGCTTTTTTACATTAAATCAAAACAAGCGTTTTGTTGTTTTCAAAAGTCTCTTTTTGTATTCGTAATCATTTTGCTTTATGTACTTAGCAAGCAAGTTTTAGTGTGTGTGAGTTCATGACTACTGTGATTTCATACATTGTGTCTTTTGTGGCTAATTCTCCTGTGTTGTTTTTCTTTCCGTATCTTTCTTTTATAGCTTAAATTGTACTTGACCTTAGATTGACACCCCCTAGTTCTTTTTGCTGTGTTCATTTGCCTGATTCTTTTGGCCCGTCACTTTGTTTTCAACCTCTCTCTAACACTTTGTCTTTAGAATTTCTTGAAAATAGCGTGTCGCTGGGATTTATTTTTAGTCATCCCTTTAAACAGCATGTTTTTGCTGTTTCATTATGTTTACCATGATGGTTGATGCACTTGTTTCTCTTCCAACTTACTTACCATTAGTTTTAATTTTATATTTTGTTTTTCTTTTTCTCTTGTTTTTCAAATGTGCGCAAGTTTCTATTTATTTCATTTTCTTTCCTTGTTAATTTGGAAACTTAATTGTATGGTTCAATTCCGTAAATGCTTATAATTCCTTCTCCTATTATCATAATCAAAAATATATTTTGAATACTATTATTTGGCAACAAGATAATGTGACTTTCATCCGTGAAGATGCATCACTAATCCCTTGCTTACCGGTCGTTTGGTTTTACATGATTAGAATTCCCTTTAGAGAATGTCTCTCCTGCTTTAGAAGGAGCTCTTTGTACTTATTTTCACATTCCCCAAACATCTTTATCCACTTATACTTTATTTCATAAATATTACCACCTGCAATATTGTTTGTCCTAAATATATTTCTTTTGTCTTATTGAGTAAATGCATCTCAAGTGAATACATATCTCTTGATCTTAATCTTCTTTCAGAAATTGGTAGACGTGGGCCTCCTGGCTGACTCCGTCAGTAAAACATGCAACTCTTGTTCTCAGGGTCGTGAGTTTGAACCCCATGTTGCATGTGGAGCCTACTTAAAAAAAAAAAAAGAAAGAAATTGGTAGATGCTATTTTACCACCTTCTTGTGTCCAGTGCTTCAGATGAGAAAATAAGAATATTTTCTATTTATAGGTAATTTGTTTTTTTGGTCTGCAACTTTGCAATTCCTTCTAAATCTCAATGCTCAGGCATTTAACCATCTATGCAGAAGTGTGCATCATTTCCTACCAGTTCTGACTAGAACTGAGTGAGAACTGCAATCTGTTTTCTTTCTTCATTTCAAGGGGAAAAAAATAGTTATTTTTTTCTCCTCCACTGATTCCTTTTTATTTTCCTGGGACTTTTATTATTTACATGTTATGCTTTCTGGATCTTACATCCTAATCACTTACCTTTTCCATCATGATTTTTTTTTTATATTTTTGCACAATGCTTTGAAGGAAGGCTTGAATTTAGTCTTCTGAATTATTTATTCAGATCTCAAGAGTGACCAGAATCTTCAAATTGTCTACTAAATTGTTTGGTTGGAAAATTGTGCTGTATTTTAAATTTCCGAAATGTCTCTTTTGGGCTGAATCCCCATAAGTGCTCTATTTTTATTCAAGTTATTATCTCTTTCTAGCAGCTCGAGTTTCCTGGAATGGATTCTATTTCTTTTGTTTGATAATGCTCTCTGTGGCTTCTGGGCACCTTAAACAGGCTATTATATTTTTCTGTTGGCTCAGTGGGGTCAAATCTGGCTGATGGAGAACCCTGAGTGACAGCAGTTATACGTAATGACATAGTATCTTTCCCTTGGCCTGACAATGTAGAAGGTTTGCATCTTGAGGAAACCTGCTTCCATCCTTGTCCCCCTCACTAGGGATAGGGAGGGCTCAGTCCATTTATTTGGCTCCTTTTCTTTTTGGTATCAAAAATATCTGGAGTGCCTGGGTGACTCAGTGGGTTAAGCATCTGCCTTCGGCTCAGGTCATGATCCCAGGGTTCTGGGATCCAGCCCCACATGGAGCCCCACATCAGACCCCCGCTCAGCAGCAAGTCTGCTTCTCCCTCTCCCTCTGCCCTTCACTCCTGTTTATGCCACTCTTTCTCATGCTCTCTCAAATAAATAAATAAAATCTTTAAAAAAATATCAGTCATACTGATGCTCCAAGGGATCCATTGGATTTCTATAAGCAAAACTTTTCTCAGGATCTGTCACTTCCTGCTTTCCATTTCTTACCCAGGGGCCCCTGGTCCTGGTCTGAGAAGCTAGCCTAGGCCAGGAGTGAAAAAGCTCTGCCCACTTGTGTCTGTTAGCCTTCCTACAAAATCCAAACCTACACTCACACGCAGCTTCCTGTAGTCACTAGCATCTAGCCCAGAAGAAGCAAGCAGGTTAGAGCCGAGAGGGAGAGAAAAGAGCCCTATTCATGTGACTGTGCTCAGAAGTCTTCTCCCCACACTCAGCCATATCTGAAGCAATATAGCGAGCACGTGTCATCAGCTAACTATACTATTTATTTACTTATTTATTTAATATTTGAAACACAGGCATAGGTAAAGGGAAATGTGTTCTTCTTTCTCAGCTCAGAGGGAGTAAAAACAACGCTAATCCTCATATAGCAATTAGTATGTTTCAGACATTATTCTAAGAGCTTTGCCTATCTCTGATGTATCCTTAATAAAAACCCACCATCCCCAGATTACTAATGAGGAAATAGAGGTTCAGTTTCAAGTCCAAGATCACATATATGAGGGGGAGATGGGAGACAGAGCAGGATTCAAATGCTGGAAATCTGACTTCAGAACCCACACTCTTAGCCATTACTCTGTTATCCTGCTGCCCATGAGGGTGTTCTGTCAAGAGGAAAGGGAACAATTGATTATAAGCATCTTTTGTAAAGTCATTGGTCTTCTTTGCTAAACTGAATTGTGATTGAAGAAAAAACAAGAATCAAGTAAGATTTAATATTCCATGTAAAGTGTGATGGCAGAACCAGCCCTTGGCGACATTAGGAAACCTTAGGATTTGTTTATATTCAGTATTTTCCCAATTTCCTGAGATCCCACTTCATCATTCTGGAACATGGATGAGAGGAATCCACCCATGTTGGACCTCTAGGCCAGCAGTTGGTAAACTATGGTCTACTGGCCAATTCATTCCACTGCCTCTTTTTGTAAATGAAATTTGATAGGAACACAGCCATACCTGTTCACTTACTTAATGCCTCTGGCTGCTCTGCACTATGAGGTCAGAAATGAATAGTTGCAGTACAGACCAAACAGCCTGCAAAGTCTAAAATTTTTCCTATCTGATATTTACAGAGAAAGTTTGCTGAAACTCGCTCTAGTTTAATATATTCTCTTTAAAAATTATTCTGGGGATTTCATCTTCCTATCATTGCAATTCACTTAATATGAGTCTTATTTCACTGGACTTTTGTTCTCTGCCTTCCAATGACAGAGCTAGCTATCTAAAACCTAATATATATAAAGATATGAATATTGATGCTTGTTTTTATTGGTTCCTCTTGAAATTCTTTTATGACTTCAGTCTTGGAAGATTGTGTATTTCTAGAAATGTATCCTTTTCTTCTATGTTGTTCAATTTCTTGGTATATAATTAGTGTCTCATGCTCCTTTGTATTGTCACTCCTATGTTGTCACTTGCAACTTCTCTTTCATTTCAGATTTTATTTATATGAGCCTTGTCTCTTTTTCTTCGTGAGCCTTTAGGTTTGTCAATTTTGTTTATCCTTTCAAAGAACCACCTTTTAATTTCATTAATCTTTTCTTTTATTTTTAGTCTCTATTTTATTTATTTCCATTCTGATTTTAATTATTTCCTTCCTTCTATTAACTCTGGGAGTCATTTGTTCTTCTTTTCCTAGATTTTTTTGGTATAAAGTTAGATTACTTGAGATTTCTCTTGTTTCTTGAAGTAAGCCTGTATTGGTATAAACCTCCCTTTTAGAACTACTTTTGCTGCATCCCAAAGATTTTGAATTACGGTATTTCCATTTTCATTTGTCTCAAGGTATTTTTTTTTAATTTCCCCTTTGATTTCTTTTTGGCCCATAGGTTTTTCAGTCTCATGTTGTTTAATCTCCACATATTTGTGATTTTTCCAGTTTTCTTTGGAACTGATTTCTAGTTTAATATTATTGTCATCAGAAAAGATGTTTGATATGATTTCAGTCTTTTTTGGCTCTTTCTCTCTCTCCTCCTTCTGGTAGCCCTATAATGTAGATTATTTCTCTTGATAACATTGTCCTATATAGGTCTCTTAAGCTATCTTCGTGTTTTAATTTTTTTTTTCCTTTTTGCTCCTCTGTTTGGATCAGTTTCAATATCGTCCACGTCACTGATCCATTCTTCTGCTTCATCTAGTCTACTGTTGAACCCCCCCCCCCCGCCCCAGTATATTTTTCAGTTCAGTTATTGTATTCTTCAGTTTTGTTTGGTACTTTCTTATATTTTCTTTGCCTATGTTGAAGTTCTTGGTATGTTTATCCACCCTTCTTCCGAGTTTGGTGGGCATTTTTATGACCATTACTTTGAATTCTTTAGCAGATAGATTACTTATCTCCATTCCATTAAGGTCTTTTCCTGAGGTTTTATTTTGTTCTTTCTTTCAGAACATGTTCTTCTGTTTCCTATTTCGCTTGATGCTCTGTGTTTATTTTCTGAGTATTTTATGAAACAGCTACCTCTACCAATCTTGAAGGAGTAGATTTGTGTAGGTGATGAAACTTATTGTTCAACCTTACCCTAGCACTTGGTTGCCTTTGTGATTGTCTAAGTAGACTGATTTATTCTTGACAATTCCCAATTGTCGAGGGAGTATCAAGACCTGTCAGTGTTTCTAAGACAGTGATCTTAGTACCTAGTCAGTCTGATTGGAAGCCAGATACTCAAGCAGCAGTTTTTACATACATAAATATGTACAGTCCTATGGGCCCACAGTTGTAGACCATACTGACCTCTGGACCAAGGAGATCTGCAGGTGTCCCCTGGCCAACATTTGCAGGAACTGGGGCTTCAGAAAAGTGTATAGGCTCCTGAAATGTATCATTGAGCTGTGGTATGCTGCCCAAGGCATGCCTAAGGCCAAGGGAGGTTACAAAGATGGTTTCTCTCTGCCTATGTTCCCTGAGGGCACCTTTGTAGACTTTAGATGTGCGGCAAACCTGAATCCTGTCCCTCAGGTTGAAGTTCTAGGACATGGAAATGGGCCTTTTTCACAGGCAGACTGAGGGTGAGTTTCACTCTGCTGTCTGTGCAATAACCTGGGTGTGGTAACCTGCCCTGAACTGTCTTTCTATAGTTGCAATCCCATGGCACCCAGGAAAACAAGCCTCCTTGGCCACCAGAGCCAGGGAATTAAGAAGCATCCTCCGTGTGGACTGCACTCACCTTCCAGCTTTAGCAAGGCTGGGGGAGAGTGTTGAAGGTGGATCATGTCCACAGCTTTAGAAGCAGGGGGAGAACAGTTGGAACAGGAGAAGCCAGTGGCCTTAGCAAGGCAGGGAAAGATTGCTGGGAGCAGGGCATGCTTTTGGCTTTACTGAGGCAGAAAAGTGCTGGGGGTTCAGCATGTCTGTGACTTAAGCAATGCTGGGGAAAGAGTACTGGGACTAGGGCGTTCCCAAGACTTTAACAATGTAGGAGAGGAGCACTGAGGATGGGGCACATCTGAAGCATTAACAAGGCTGTGTCCACACATACTTACCTGTGTTAGCAAGGTAGATGGAGTGAAAAAATGGCACTTATCAGTGCCTCTGTCCCCAGAGAAAGTCCCAACTGGTCCCTGCGCCTCTGGCAGAAGCTTTAAAATGAACAAATGTGTATCTTTCACATATAACTCAGTCACCAGGGGTGGGGTTTTTGGTGAGACCAGGTCTCTGCCTCTCCCATCCATCTTGATGTAGTCCTTTTATCCCTTGCTGTGGAGGGAGCTGATCAGCTAGTTTTCTGTTATTGTTCAGTAGGAATAATTCCATATGTAGCTGTAGATTGTTATGTCTCTAAGAGATTATGAGTTTAGGGTCTACCTATCCTACCATCTTGGACTGCTGCCTCAGTTTTTAATTTCAGAGCCTGCGGCAAATTAGGAAAGATCTTTCTAGTGTCTCTCTAATTACATTACCTACTCCACTTCTGATCTTATTTACCATGCATGTACTTTGTTTGCCTTGTCTAATATTTATTCTCTGGCTGCTGGACCCTTAAATGAGTTATTATCTTTTCTATTAGCTCATTGACTTAAGTCTGGTTGTTACAGGACTATTAGTGGCAGCAGTCACACAAATGATGGAAAATGGCATGGCCTTTGCCTCTATGACCAGCAGTATAAAAGCCACTGCACTTCTGTTCTGTTGATTCCAGAAGAAAGAATTCATGGAATAGTTTTATTTATAATGAAAAAAATATGGAACTAGAGGATAAATATTACCTGGAAGAAAGGAGAAGAAAAAGCTCTTGTGGTAACGACAGCTGGCCTGTAACTGTAAATATTTATATAAATTTTTGAAGCTTACAAAGCCCTTTTCAATGCTCATTTAATCTTTTCTACATTTTTGCTAATGTATTTGTATTCCCACTTCACAAGTGAGATAACAGGCTCAGATTAAATAGCTCATAGGTGACAGAGGTAGAACAAATCTGTTTTTAGGTTCTAAATATCATGCTCTGCCAGCTTCCGTTTCATTTTTATTGGAAAAGAAGTAGAGAAGCGTGATGGAGAGGAGTAAAGAGACTCTGTGGGGACAGGGCCAGGCAGGGAAAAACAATTTTCCTCCCTTCAGAAAAAGGCAATTTTCTTCACTGTAAGGAAAAGAAAATTAACAGAATTCTTCAGAAGTTTGTCTTTCATTTATCTGCTCATTCACTTACCAAATACTTACTGAGAACCTATTATGTGTCAGATGTTGGAACTGGAGACACAGCAGTGAACGGCAGATCTCTGTCCTCATGAAGTGTATATTTGGGGGAGATGGGCAAAGAAAAAGATAAACAAAATACATAGCATATTAATCAGTGATAAGAACCAAGGAGAAAAAAGCAGAGAAAGGGGATATAAAGTGACAGGGTATTCATTTAAGATTTTATAAAGAGTGGGGCTCCTGGGTGTCTCAGTCAGTTAAGCATCCAACTCATATTTTCAGCTCATGTTGTGATCTCAGGGTTGTGAGATCGAGCTCCATGTCAGGCTCCGTGCTGGGTGTGGAGCCTGCTTGAGATTTACCCTCTGCCCAACCCCACAATTAAAAAAAAAAAAAAAAAAAACTTTAGAAAGAGCGGTCAAGAAAGACCTCACTGAGAAGGTAATTAAGAAATTATCTAACACACTGGAAATGTTATTTTGATTAACTTGCCTAACATTACAGTTCATTTTTCCTTTTTCTCTTGGGAGGTATCCAGTACCCATTCTATTCTTACTAAAAGAAATCAATTATTCATTATTGAGTGTTTCTGACTAATTATGTCTACTAGTTAATTAATCCATGACTTCCTTTTTTAAAAAGATTTTATTTATTTACTTGAAAGAGAGAGTGAATGGGAGGGAGGGAGAGAGAATCTGAAGCAGATTCCACACTGAGCTCAGAGCTGGACATGGGGCTCCATCCCCTGACCGTGAGATCGTGACCTGAGCCCAAACCGAGTCTGACGTTTAACCAGCTGAGCCACCAAAGGCGCCCCAATCCATGACTTTCTAATACATTATTTTAACAAGTGACAAACTTGATAAGATTGAGACTCTATATCATATGAATTCAGCAATATCCCGGACAAAATGTTTTTTTATGACTTTCTGTGTAAGGAACTTGTATGTGAAAAACTGTAGTTTCCAGTGCTGTTAGACTATTAACTTGGATAAAATGAATCATTATATTGTTTTGCACAATGGTCTTTGTAATGCCAGGAATACAGAAGTAATAAAAATACAAAAGTTAAATTTATCACCTTCTGCTATGCTAGAAGGCAGTTAATACCCCATTTTCCTTCCTGCAATCAGTGGACACCCATATTACCTTCTGGAACATTCATACAGTCTACAGCTAAAATATATCTGCTGTCCTCTTTTGGGGCTCTTGAAGCAATTTACAAAAAGAGGTAGCTGTTCTTGATATTTGAGGGAGCTCACTAAATAAATAACAGTCCTTTTTTCCTAGCACCTGAATTTGGAACCAAATGACATAGGGGTCAAAAATACCGGCTTCATTACTGAGAAGCTGTGTGGACAATATAACCCAGATTTACAGACAAGTGTTTTTGCTACTGTTGCTCCAAAGCATTAAATTTATCCCCTCAAATTATGGGACTGTCTGCCCTCCTGAGCTTACCACATGGCTGAGAGCAAATAACAAATTAACCTCTCTGAAGACAATTAGGGCCCTTAAAGAAGGGCCAGATTCAGGGCCACCAAATAGAATACAGTATAAATGGTATTTCCATGGAGTTGTGAAAACAGAGCTCCTGTCCTGAGTAAAACATTCTCTTAAATTCCTTTGGGAAAGTGTGAGATTTCCGGTGAGGAACGAATACCAGAACAAAGAGGCTGGAGTGTTACTGTAATAGAATTTCTTCAGTCCAGGGAGGGTTAACGTTCCTTCCTAAAGGTTTCATTTATTCTAGCAACATTTTCTCACATTACATCAGTAGGGAGATAGAAAAAGACTTATTAATTGCTCCCTGAAATTAATTTGATCTTAGTTTTAACATCATTCAGTCAATTCAAGAAGAAAGAAGATGTGCAAAGATACTTGTGAAAAAAAGAATATATTACTATTTCCCAGGAAATGTTAAGTGAGTGCCAAAAAAGGCGCCCAGCACTGTAGTCCATAGCTTCCAAGGGAACTATAGAATCAGACGCAACCTTTATTTTCAAAAAAGTTATAACAATAATAATAAACATAAAACAATAGTAAGTAATACAACACAGAATATTAGCTGTAATTGATGTGACAAACTAAATGCACCATAGGGATTGAGGACAGCAGGACATATTGTAGAAATCCCTGGCCTGAGAAGCAAGAGACCAGGATTCCTGTTTTAATAAAGTCTGAGAAATTCTCAGCAAGTCTTACTTAATCCCTTTAGGTTTCAACTTCCTATTCTATAAGATGAAGGATTTGACTAGAACATAGTCTATATTAAAAATTCGTTTTTTCCCAATATAATAGTACCAAAATAACTTTTGAAAATTTAAAGTTTCAGGGGGCACCTGGGTGGCTAAGTCCTTAAGTGTCTGCCTTCGGCTCAGGGCGTGATCCCAGCGTTCTGGGATCGAGCCCCATATCGGGCTCCTCCGCTGGGAGCCTCCTTCTTCCTCTTTCACTCCCTCTGCTTGTGTTCCTTCTCTCACTGGCTGTCTCTCTCTCTGTCAAATGAATAAATAAAATATTTAAAAAAAAAGAAAATTTAAAGTTTCAATGAATTAAGTCTCACAGCTTTTGTTTTCCGTATCAGATACTATAAGAGAAAAAATGAAAAGAAAATGTAAATTGGTTAAAAGGTAATTAAGAAATACAGAAATAAAGATGACTAATCAAAGAGACTAAGGAGGGAATCCAAGCATAAATATTTCAAAGGCTCAAATAACATGTGTTAAAAGAATGATGACGAAGAGTTGTGTATTTGGTGTCTCTGCACTTCAGCTGATGAAGGGAAATGCATCAATCACTCTGCAGAACGGGTGTGCAGGACCCTTCCCTAGAGTGTAATTTTGTATAAACAAGGCTGGGAGGTGGAATCTGATACACAGATTTTTTTTTTTTTTTTTTGGCCGGAGCCTGGAATGCTAAGGCTTCAACAGACTGAAGTGTTGTCCTTACTGTGTGCACCTTAATAAGAAGTGACGGAAAAGATAGAGACTCTTTCTTCTCGTGTTCTCCATTTTCTCTAGCACTGCTTTATATCTTATAGAATGAGGAAATAAAAATTTGGGTTTTTTTCTACTGTTAAAGAAAAACAGGCAGTTCCTTGAAAAAATTTTTAAAAAGGTTATGTTTAGGTGATCTTGACAATCACTGAGAAAGGGTTGCTGTACTTGAACTTGCTAATACAGGCTGGAGAGACCCTCCCAGACCCTGACTGATTTGGGGAGAAATGAATCCCTTACTGGTTTTGCACACCACCTTGCCAGCATCTCTGAGACCAGCCTCAAAAGGAAGAAAGTGTATGTGAAATGTGAGCATTTGAGGGAACCAGAAGAAAAGCAGGCAGAAGTCCTCTCTCTAAACAAACCCAATGTCTTCTTTGTGTTTTTGTTATAACTCTACTCCAAAATATTTTGCAATATTTTTGCAATAATTTTACAATATCTTGAACTTCTTGTGGAGCTCCTGTTTGAGATCAAGAGGGCTAATATTTCTAATTTGGTTTTGTGTAAAATAGTAAGAAATAATCAACCAAGCAACTGTGATTCAGCAAATGAGGAGAGTCAGTTTCTCAAAATTCCTTTATGCTTTCAGAGACTATCAGTGGGACAGTTTGCTGTCAATGGATTTCATCTTTACATGAAAGAAAAACTTCAGTTTCATTTCTCTATTGGTGTATATGTCTTAAGTTGGAGATCACAGATGACATCTTTTGTTTAGGGAAACATTTTAATGATCCTTTTGCTATGAAAGACAAGGAAGTCTGGAAAACTAACTTCCTCTGCTTAATTGCTTAATAAAATAACAGACATTTTGAGTTTTGGGTTTTGAGTTTCTAGCTATTGCTGGGCAATGCAAAGAAGATATGATGGGGTGTTAGTTGTGGAAGATAAAAACACAAAAATTAAAAAATAAGCAAACAAATAGCTTTAGAATAAGGGCAGCTGGTGGGAAGTTTTCTATGGTGATGATGGTTCAATGCCATTAAGGCACTGATATCTTGTGATAAATTAAAAATTGTTTTCTTTTATGTACTCTGCTAGTGTCCCCTTATTCTGCCAAAGCCCAAGTAAAAGTTGGTTACACCAAAAAGAATTCCAACGGAGGTTCGAAAGAAGGAACAAGGGATGAGATATACTTACAGAGTGATGGGATAGGAAGAAAAGAAAGAAGCTATAAGAGTTGAGATGGCCAGCAGGGATCAAACCATTCAGTAATAACTGGAATTTAAGTCTGGACATGAAGATGACAAAGAGAGCTGCAGCACCTGCTTCCAAGAACTTCAGAAAAAATTGGGATAGTGATACACTGCCCAGAGCGCTTGGGAAAAGGAGAATTGAACTATTCAAAAAAGGGAAGGAACCCAGGAAGTTGGAGGGCTTGGGGCCACTTGGGTAACACTTTCTCTTTAGTGCCTATGGTGTACAGAATCTCTCAGCCTCCGGTGCTCAGATCTCACTTTTGATATAGAATTATTAATCATAGATAAGCAAACACAATGCAAATTATCGTCAGGAGAATATACTTAAATAAGTGCAATATATTCTTTATTTTGGGTAATGATTTTGCTCTTCTTGGAGTTACATAAATCTTATCTTACACCCAGTGAGTTACCAAATGTTATTGCTAATAGTTTACAAATTGAGATTTGAATTTTATAGATTGAAATAAGTGTGTTTGTTGTCCCTGTATGTGTGCAGGTGAGCATACATGCATATATACCAGTGTGGGTGCGCGCACTTTAGAAAGAAGAAGTTAAATTAGCCCGCTGAACTAGAAAACACAAGTTCTTCTCTCTCCATCTAATGGATGGAATGTCAACCTGAAGCCAGGGATTTTTAATATGGCTGGATGAACCCGTGTGTTGCTTATGCATTATTCATGGTAAATTCTGGGATTTCAGTGCTTGGCATTGCTGTCAGAAGAAAATGAAATACATAGATCAAAATGGGCATTAACTTTTTTTTACATTGATATAGTTGATAGTTTTTCAATTTTAAAAATTGTATTACTGAGCTATGTCTCTAGTATGAGCTTTCCTCAAAAATAATACTCTTTGGGGACACTATTCCCTTTATGGACATATTTGATACCGGCATTCACAGATTGTGGTTTATGCTTCCTACTGCTCAGCCATCTCAAATGGCTTTGTTTGCAGAAATGCCATATACATGGGGTATATAAACAATATAAAATCTGTCAGGTTGGATTTCTTTTAATGTATTTTTGCCTAATACATTTAAACTGTATCAGTATTATAATATGCTTACATATAATACTTTAATTTTAACTTACCTTTAAAAAAATCTATTAACATCTCTTTCATTTTCTTCTTGTTTCAGACATAAACATGTGGCTAGCTTCTCTTAACTTGCATTAACGAAGTAACTCTGATTACTTCAGTCTTAATATATCCATATATATTATATCTATATATAACATATCTATTTATATATTATCTCCATGCTAATGGATTAATTACACAAGTGTAGGATGTATTCAAAGCTATGGACTCAGTTGTGGAGAGAAACAGTCTCAAACAGGGAAGTGGAAATGATAGAAGAACTTGGCCATTGGCATGAATGAATGAGAAAGTTGTCACATGTTTTATATTTTTAAAGAAAATTGGACAGGGGTACCTGGGATCTCAGTGGCCTGGGTATCAGACTCTTGGTTTTGGCTCAGACCTGATCTCATGGGTTGTGAGATGGAGCACTGCGTAGGTGGCCCAGCGCTCAGTGGAGAGTCTGCTTGAGATTCTGTCTCTGCCCCTCCCCCTGCTCATTCTCTCTTTCTCTCAAATAAATAAACTAAAAAAATAAAATCTTAAAAAAAAAAGAAAAAGAAAATTGAATATAATTGTCATTTTCTCATTGTCCTGGATTTTAGGGTAGAAGTAAAATGATGTAGTGGAAAGAGCATGAATGTTGAAGTTTTGAGCTTTGGGTACAAATATTAGCTCTCTGTTTTACCATTTACATTACTTTTGACAATTTGTTAATCTCTTTGAGCCTTAATTTCCTTATCTGCAATATGGAGTTAATACAATTCAAATTATGCACTTGTGAGAATTATCTAAGATTATGAATAGAAAAGGGTCAATATAATAGAGGCCCTCAGTAGTTGTTATTCTTGGTGTGATTTCTTGCCTCAGTGGTTTCTAAAGCACAGCTCCATCTTCGTCTTGGCTTCAACCTGGTTATTCAACCATTCCTCCTGTTGCATATTTTACTGAATATCTGCACACCCCACTAGATTCTTACCTTGGACTGCAGGGGACCAGGACGTTATTGTTTATCTCTGAATATCTGGCATTTAGCACAGTGTCTGATCTGGTATACAATTATTATAAAAAACAATAAATATTTACTTAATTGAATGTGTATACTCAGTAAATTTCTTTTTCTTTTTTTTTTTTTTTTTTCCCTAAGCTAGTTTTCTGTGTCTTTCAAAGGAAGGGGTTCTGGAAAATGTAAACATTAAATACTGAGAAGTGTGATATTTAAGTCCTCAATCATCACATGCAGAGTTGCCTGACTTAAGGGAAGCTGGGGGATGGGGAGTTTCATCATGTCAGTCTGCTAAAAATTGGCAATCCTTGATATTTGATAGTGAAGCAATTGTTTATTTGGAGCTTTCAGGAAACATTCTAGGAAAATATTAGAATGTTGGAATATGTTGGCTACTCTTGGCCCCTGAAATGCTTTGAGAAGACAAACTTCATTTCAAACTCCAAATATCCATCTTAAGGTGGATGGGGGAACACAGAGCAAAGATGCAGGTTTAATTAAGAGAATCTTGTTTCAGGCTATATCTAAGCAATTGGAGGCAACACAGCTTCAGATAAATCATTTATCTCCTCTCATTTTATACTTTCTCTGTAGACAATTTTATCCATATGTTTGGTGTCGATTAACAGCTATATGCAAATAAATTCATATGCTTAGCCCTGATTTGCTCTCTGAGCTCTAGATCTTTATCAGCCGTAGACTATTAACATTTTTTTACTTGAACTTTCAGTGGTACTGAAAGCTGAACTTGTCCGAAATTGAGCTCGTGATTCTTGCTTCTCACTTGGCTTTCACTTGCTCACTCCCCAGTCTGTTCCTATTTCAGAAAATTATACCAATTTCCATTCACTTGTATGCCACAAACAAGATTGCAACCTTGCTTTCTCTCTCTCCTTCACTCAACGTATAAATTTTTCTATTACCAAACATTATTTTATTACCTCAGAGTTTTGTAGGAAAGAAGTCTGGCACAGTGAGGCTGAACTCACTCCTCAGGATCTCATTGAGCTAAAAGCCAGGTATCAGCCAGTTCTTTGGCCCTTACCTGGTTCTCAGGGTCCCTTTTAAGCTTACATACCTTCCGTATGCTCCTCGCCTTCTTCAAGCCAGCAATGGCCCACAGCAAGCCCTGCTTATGCATCGACTCTCTCTGACTTCCTCTTCTGCCACATCTTCCTTTTTGTCTTGTTCTTCTTTTAAGAGCCCATGTGATTACATTGGGTAGCCCTGGGTAATCTTGGATATTCTCACTATTTTAAAGTCATCTGATTAAAAATCTTGATTATATCTGCAAAATTGCTTTTGCCATGTAACATAACCATTGGAGTAGCACCAAGGGTTGGAGATCATGGGGACCATAATTTTGCCTGCAACACTCTAACTTTCTACATGAGACCTAATAATTTTTAATTCTAAATATCTTTCAAATTTGTTTACTTTTGTTGAGTTCTACTACCAATACACTATTTCAGGTTGCTGTCATTTCTCACATGGACAAGGCAATTACCTGCTAAGTTGTCTTCCTTATGCAACTTTTGCCCCACTACATGTTTCTACACTGTCATTATGAGGTAAATGGCTTCTTTCACAAATTAATGGCCTTTAAAATACACATAATATATCCTTTATAATGCATCCCAAACCCAGTCTTTTTTATTTTTTTTTTTAAGATTTCATTCATTTATTTGTCAGAGAGAGAGAGCAGAAGCAGGGGGAGCGACAGGCAGAGGGAGAAGCAGGCTCCCTGCTGAGCAAGGAGCCTGATGCAGGACTCGATCCCAGGACTCTGGGATCATGACCTGAGCTGAAGGCAGATGCCTAACTGACAGAGCCACCCAGATGTCCCCCAAACCCAGGGTTTTTGCTTTTTTTTTAAGATTTTATTTATTTATTGGACAGAGAGAGACACAGAGAGAGAGAGGGAACACCAGCAGGGGAGTGGGAGAGGGAGAAGCAGGCTTCCCGCCCAACAGGGAGCCCAATGCAGGGCTTGATCCCAGGACCCTGGGATCATGACCTAGCTGAAGGCAGACGCAGAACGACTGAGTCACCCAGGCACCCCCTCCCAAACCCAGTTTTTTATTGGCATATCAGTGAAACTGGCAGAGAAGAACCTCCTAAAATTTCTTCTTCCATTAAAGCAATAAGGAAACTGATCAAAAAGGTTAGAATTAACCTTCTCAAAATTCTGGAAATTAACCAAAAGCTTGCAGCAATCAAGGGGTGTTCATTCAATAAAAATGGCTGAATCTCCGGGAGCTTGGGTGGCTCAGTCGGTTAAGTGTCTGCCTTCGGCCCAGTTCATGATCCCAGGGTCCTGAGATTGAGCCCCACTTAGGGCTCCCTGCTCAACGGGGATTCTGCTTCTCCCCCTCCCTCTGCTTGCTGCTCCCCTATTTGTACTCTCCCCACTCCCCCGTCAAGTAAATAAATAAATAAACAAACAAACAAATAAATAAATAAAATGGCTGAGTCTCCGTAAGAACAGTGAGATTTGGGGTACCTTAGCTTGCCATAACTCCATCCTCTTCCTAAGCACTCTGGTAGCTTTGAAAGCCAACAGCCCATAATCACAGTGAAAACCAGAAACCTAGCTGCAAATGGAAGAAGCAGAACAGGTTTGGAGCTCCTTCAAAATCTTACTGTCAGAGAATTATCAGCATTTGATCTGTCAGATAGTTCTATGGAAAACCCCACTTTCAGAATTGTTTTTATTGGCTCTGACATTGAGTTCAACCAGTGTGAAAAGCCTCTTCCATGGGGACATTTGTTAAATTGTTAGAGACAAATGGTTTAGTTTTATAGCCAGCTGAGGAGATAGATAACAGTTAGGGCAAACAATAGGTTCACCAAAAGCTTAAAAGCAAAAGTTAGGGAAGGTGATGTCCATAGCAAAGGAAAATCTTTGACATATTCCTGGGTATCTAGAAGGCCACATGCATATCCAGGGCTATGCACATACTCAGGAAAGACCCAAGAAGGCCCTAGGAACTCAACTTTTGCTGACCTTGAGGCTCTGTGCAATCAGAAAGTGAAGGCTAACATAGAACTGTCAGGTACTTGTCTTAGTATTCAAGGTGTGTCCCAACACAGAGCCCTCTGGCAAAGGTTAGGAAACTTACTGTCTCAGTAATTTGAAGAAATCTCTTTCCAATTATGAGGTGATGACTAACCAGAGACCACTAAGCACACACAATAAAACCATACAAGCTTTATAAAATTAATTCTTAAAAGTCACTAAGCAAGTAACAGCAACAATAACAAATGGGTGGGGAGAGGGGATAGACTCTGACTTCCAGAGTTTACATTATGTTATCTAAAATTTCTGTTTTTAACAAAAATGAAAAGACTTGCAGAGAAATAAGAAAGTATGGCCTATATACAGAAAGAAAACAATCCGTAGCAATCAGTAGAAATCAATCTCTTGTCCCTAAGGAAGCTGAAACATTGGACTTACCAGAAAAAAAATATTTAGATCAGCTATTTTAAATATGTTGAAAGAACTAATCTTTGAATAATTTCTTTATTCATGCACTCCACACTCATTTATTTATTTAAATATATTCTTTCTTTTTATATCCCTATACCCTGCTTCAGATTCTCTTCGTCCTTGAGGCAAGGTCATTTGTGCTCCTCATTTTTTTAACCCCATTCTGCCTAACGTTCCTGTGGGCTCTTCCCAGATACAGTGCTGGATATCCTGGGTACTCTTGGTCCTCTGATCCTGCCACCTGACTCTCTCCTCACCATATGCAATTTATCCTTTAACAGTAGTTTTGCACTTTCACAATGCCTAGAAGAGCGTGTCCCATAGTTACTGTACAACAAATGCTTTCAAATTGAAGTAAGAGATGGGCTATTTACTTTCTGTAAATTTTTGCCTTTCTGTTTTTTATCACAATTTCAAAGTAGAAGCACATGTAGGTGGGAGATGATAGAGGAGATATTACTCTTAAGGGAATATTTTCTTCTTTCTCTGTATTTCTGATGTTCCCCAAATTGTCATTCTCATCCTTTGAGGAATATTCAGAAGTGAACTCCTGCTCTTACTTATTCTTTATTTTCTCTTCTTAATTGGTGGAACTGGTGCATGCATGGCCCAGACTCATTGCTTCCCCTGCCTGAAATCATGTTTGCCCTTCACTACTCCTGCTTCTGCAGTTTGCCAAGTTGATTGGAGCAAGTATTGCTTCTACTACAGATTTCCAGTTGCCCAGCTGTGCCATCTAGGAATGTTTGGACAAGGCCAACTTGGGGAAGAGTTAGTAAGTAGACCTTAGCTGTGTCTCTCCAATCCAGCTTCTTTGATATCAATCTCATATTTTGATCTTAGTCAATCTTAGAGAAGAAAGAGGCAAGATAAAAGGACACATTCAATCTACAATATTTTTCTGTAAAAATGATCAGAAAAAATTTGGAAACAGGTGAACAAAGAAGAGAAAAAAATAGGGTTTTTTTATTGTTGTTGTTGTCCACTGTGAAAACAGAAGTATAATGTGTTGCTTAAACATCATTTTTTCTACTTTTTTCCCAATATCAAGCAGCAATAAATACATCTTCATCATCATTAAGAGTCACACTGTTAAGGAATAGGTCATATCACAATACTGTTATGTTAATTAAGGAAAGCTCTCATACTTGTTCAGGCAGAATAATCATCTGCCAAAAGATGCTCTAATCCCTAGACCCTACGAATAGGTTACTTTCCATAACAAAAGGGATTTTGCAGACAAGACTAAGTCAAGAATATTGAAATGAGGAGAGTGTCCCAGTGTAGTCACAGGGTCCTATCAGTGAAAGAGGGAGGCAAGAAGATCCGAGTCACAAGAGATGTGATGACGGAAGCATTGTAAGAAGGGTGCAACGCCACAGGCCAAGCAATGTGGGTTGTCTCTACAAGCCGGAACACAGGAGGAACACAGCCCTGCTGACATTTTCATTTTAGCCAGTGGAACCCATTTTTGGATTTCTGACTTCTAGAAATGTAAGATAATACATTTTAATTGCTTTTAGATTCTAAGTTTGTGGTAATATCTTACAGCAGCAATTGCATATTAAAACACTCCAAATTTTGCATCTGTATATACTTATGGTCTTACTTTACTAAAAAATCAGAATGACTCAGGAAGTTAGAGAACAGGGTATATATGAATATATAAATCAGTAATAAGTCATTGATAAAGTATTATACTGGAAACTGTATAGGCTCTGGAGTGACCCAAATCTACATTTGAAGATAATTTTCCTCACTTACTAGCCATGTGATCTTGGGAAAGCTACTTGAGCCACAGTTTCCTCACCTTGAATTAGGAAGAGTTCTAACTATATGACGTTGACACTGGAAAGAATAGAAATGATATCCATAAAGTGTATGGAAAAGTAATGGGCACATAGTAGGTGTCCAGTTACCTTTAGCTTTTGTTAGTTTCATAAATTTTGTTTTCATAAAATTCTGGTCACATTTAAGTACGAAAAGTTGGAGAATTATTGAATGCATTAAAATGTTGCTTGGTTTGTATGTTAATAATTCATTTATAAAGTCTAAGAAAAACAGCAGAAAACAGAAGGCTACCCTATTTCAAAAATTTCCCAAGGAGATAAGCAGCTGCTGAAACTGCGGGAAGAAAGTATAATGTAGAAGGTAGAGGAAGAAACAGTATTGGGGAAAAAAGGACTGAAATACTGGTAAGACACTCCTGTTAATATAAAACAACTAGAATGGCCTGAATATGCATGGTTCTGATGAGCTGGAAAGATAAAATGCCCTGCATGGTAAAGACAGGTATTTCAGAGAGCTGGTCAAAAACAATCGGAACTTTAAATCAATCCAATTTTTCCCTTGGTTTATTCTCAAGGTTGGGATATAAAAGAATACATCACCAGAGTTTATAGGGATGGAAGCAAGGGAGTAAGGGCAAAACAGTTTGAATAGTAATAGCGGTGTCAGATCATTACATTGTAAGTCTGGAACCCTAGGGAAACAAAATACAAACTTTAATGATGTGGGCTGGAAAGAGCCTTTAAGTTTGACCCTGAAAATGATGCCCCAGGCAAAGTGATGATATCATGGACTTTAGGTTCCTTGCAATTGCAGGACAGACTGGGGGGATTAAGTAGGAACAAAAATGATATTTGATTGGCACCATTAGAATATTGAAGCGCACCTGAAAGATGAAAGGTCTGTAATTTCTTGACACATCCTAAGAAATTGTCTAGGAATCCACATAACAAGGTCTAAATAAATATTATTCTATTATTTCACCTAATAGCCCCTTTATGTCATTCACTGTGTAGTAGACTCCCATTAGGTACCTATCTCATTGTGTGCCTGCCACCCACTTCTAGAATTTACCTCTTTTCCTCCTCCATCTGCACGATTGCAACATATTTGTATTTTGTGCATCTGACCCTTTGGCCATAGTTATTTTGGGGACAGACATTTGGCCTAACAGAGGCAAATTGGTTTCTATATTTGTAAATATGTATTGCAAAAAGCAGACAGAGGAATACGGGATCATGTCACATTGATTGCATAAACAAAAGGAGCTGAAATAGAGGGAGAGGGAGAGACAGAAGAAGAGAGGGACAGAGGATTGGAAGCAAAGAAAAATGAAGCGTATCAGGAGAAAGAGGTTGAAATTAAGTATAATAAAGACTTCCTGAGCAGTCCCAGTTCCAGTTCTGTGCTAAAGCCTTGTTTCATCCCTCTCCTTAGACTCTGTAAAATACTTGGAACCCTTCCAGGAAATCATAGTTTTTCTTTAGTTACTTGCAACAGTGAATACCAACATTCACTATTTCATTTATTAGTTCCACAAACATTTATGGAGCTCTCATGTGTGTTGAGTACCTTGCTCTTGCTGGGGACACAGATTCTTGCCTCCATAGGTACAAGCACTATGAAAGGAAAATGAAGGCCTCTTTGGGAATGATGTGTGAGGGATATTAATTTATAGAATTCAGAGAGCATGGTCTATATTTGTGGCTAATCAGAAATTGAAGAAGAAGCAATACTCCTGTTTTCTTAGGTATTATCCAATTAGTGGATGATTATTCTGACGTTATGGTTTGGCATACAAGAGAAAAGGGCATATTTAATTTATATTCCAGAGGCAACACTGAAGAGGATGACTTGGAGCAATCAATCACTAACAACTTGCTACTTTTCCAGGGATATAGAGCACCACTGAACAGCAGGTGCTAATTAAAAAAGAGAAAGGGAGGGAAGGTTCCAATAGCATTTAGGAGTGACAGTTTGCATAAAAAATAGTGCAGGGCAAGACTAGAAAATAGAGCTTTCTGTACTCAGTTTTAATGGGCATGAATTTCAGTCTTTAAACAGTGCAAAACTGTAAAAAATAACTGTAGAGTAAAAATGTCTGAGGCCAGTTAGGTCAGGATTTCTTAGGCAATTCAAGCTTTAGCTTTTTGCTTAGAAGTTTTACATTTTCTCTTGGTCCCAGTAATGAGACCAATCACTTGTATTTACTGCTCTGTATTTCTCAGTCATAGTCTCTAGGGACTAATTTCAAAAAAGGAAAGAGAACAGATAATGACAGGATCCAGCTGCTTAATCAATAGAGTGGTGGCCTTCAAGGCATTGTCTTTGTCAAACCTTGAGGAAGCTAATACGCAGTCTCCGCAATAGCTCTAATTAGATATTAGACTTCAAAGTGAGCTGTGTTATTTAACTTTACCAATTTTCAGCAGCTATTCCTTACTGTTTAAAAATGGGGTAAAGGTTATAAGCTCTTTAAAGAAAACCTAGAAGGGGAGGGATTTACACAACATTGGGGAGGAGTAGGAGGGCCAAACCAACTTAGATTTGCAAACTAAAAGAAAAATGAAAGAACAGCTATATGAATGAATGAACCAATAGCCAGAAATAGGTCAAGTGATGTAAATTTCAACAACACTGAAGGATAGAAAAACCTTGGATGATTCTCCAAATGTGTGAATTCTTGGTTTTGTTTAACTCAAGCTTCCAAACTACAAATATGCATTGGTCATTTTCTGCCTTAAAAAGATCATGTCGGCTTATTCAAGACTTTCAGAAAGAGTTAAATTGCTAGTTTTAGGAATTTTTTTATTACTTTCAAAATTTTTTTGAAATTTTACTTGTAACTCCATGCACACTTGGAGTCAGGTGAACGCATCCCCACGTCCCCTTAATTTCAACAAGTTGGCTGTACTTTCTGAGGAAAAACATCTTTATACATTTGAAAACTGAGCCATAGAATTCATTTTGACTGGGTGCATGATGGCAGGAGCTCAGTCAATTCAACTAGGCATCACCAAGCAAATGGGAGTTAAGATAGTAGAACCAGGAACCTCTCTCACGATCTTCCATTTACTGTCATCTGTAATATTTCTATAAATTGAGCATTAGAATCCTTTTGAAAACCATCTCTTAGTCTTCTGAGGCTATGGGCCATGTTGGTTGTCAGGGCATCTGAAAGCTCCTAGCAACAGTGGCAGCATCCATGGCACACATGAATCACATAGTTTAAGAATTTCTCTTAACATCTGAGATCCAAATGGAGATGTCAACTTGGAAATTGTGTTTATGAGTCTAGAGGTCTCAGATGACATCTTGGCTGAAAGTACAAATTTTGAAATCAGTAGGCTGTAGACAGCCTCTAAAACCTTGGGAATTGATAAAGTTACTGAGGGAGCAATTAGACCGAAGTAGAAGAGGTACTAGAACAATTTCTGCACATTCTAATATTTGGAAATTGTGTAGGAGAAGAGTCAACAGTGAAGAATTTTATTTATTTTTATTTTTTAAGATTTATTTATTTATTTGAGAGAGAGAAAGTGTGATGGGGGGGGAGGGGCAGAGGGAGAGGGAGCCTGACATGGGGCTTGATATCATGACCTGAGTCAAAGTCAAGAGTTAAACACTCAACCGATTGAGCCACCCCAGCCCCTCATAGTGAAGAATTTTAAAAGAGCTTTCAGTGAGGTTGGATAAGTGTGCTGCATTGGGAGATGGAATAGGGGATATTTCAAGAAGAAAGGAATGGTTTCCTGTGTCTCGTGCTGCAGAGGTACAGAAAGTTGAGAAAATAAACTATCTATTGAAAATGGTAAAAGGAGGTCATGTTGATTTCACAATAAGGAAAGGAACAAGCTCCAGATTGTGGTCTACTGGAAAATGAGTATAAGGTGAAGGAACATAGCCTGTATGGTCAGGCACGAGGAGAAATATGGATGTAGACAAAGAGAGATGAGAAATTTGTTTGCTTGTTTGTCTTGATTTGTTTTCAGATTGGGTAAGTGTGATTGTGAATTTATGGAAATAATTTAGTAGAAAGAGAGAGAGTTATGAACATGAGGAAAGGTAAAGGAATGTTTAGTAGATAGGAAGGGAACAGTGATAAGAGCATAAGATGATGAATTTGAGATGCTTCTTCTTTAACAGATGCAAATATATATTGACAATGTTAGACTTTATGAGCTCTGGGCTCCTAAAAACAATGATCGTTAAAAATTCCCCCTACCCTTTAGTGTTTCCAGAGATAGGGTGTACTGCAAGAAACAACCCTTCTGCATATGACTTAATTACTAATGATGTCCCTCTTGTTTACCTATAATAAGGTCAGGCAAAGACACTCTAAATTCCCATTCTTTGCCTCACAAAGGATTAGCTGAATTGTTTGTCAACTCTGATCAATTGAAAAAAATTTTTTATTAATTTACATGGCCAAATTTGCTATCTACTTCCTCCAGGTCCCTGGTCTTTGACTTACATTCAACCCGAGCTAGCATACAATTTCTCCTTAATGGCCCCTCCTGAGGATCAGCTGACCATAAGGGAAGACATCTTCTGATCAACTGTTTCATTACAATCATGCCACACACTTGCTCACACTCAGCACAAGCAGTTCTTTCTCACCTTGTCTCTAGCCTTTATAAAAGAAATTTCCTTTCTGTCTGACCTCTTAGAAACTTGCAGTTTTCATGGTCTGAGTGTTCTTGCTATTACAATAGGCCCTGCTGCCTTTATTTCAATAACCCTTTTGAATAAAGTTTCTCCTTACCTAAGTCAGATTTGTTTTTTATTTGACAGTGCAAGAGATGAATAAGGATACAAAAAGATTATAGACTTAGTGTATGGACATAATTAAGTTTCTGTCTGACAATTTTTATTTTCTTAAGGAAGTGAAGATCAATTGAGCTTCGGAAGGCATGAGTAGATGTTGGTAGTATGAGAAGAGAGGGTGCCATGTGAAAAACACATTTTTGAGAGTGAAAACTGAGCTCACTAAGGAAACGTAGTAGGATTACAGGGTAGATACTGACTTGACCATTTATAATTTGTGATCACGGATTTAAACTTAAGTCAACCAGCTTGGTGGCATGATATCCCCTATTAATATTTAGCTTCCTGGGTGCTAATAATAAAACAGAAAAAATTAGGATTCAAGATTTTTTTAAAAAGCATATCAGGGTGGTATTCATATTAATGAGTTTATAGCAGTACTTTCATGAAATAAGATGTTCTCTCCACTGGTCTTTGTTCAGGCTGTTTTTGTTTTGTTTTAAGATATTATTTATTTATTTGTCAGAGAGAGACAGAGAGAGAGAGAGCACAGCAGGAGGAATGGGAGAGGGAGAAGCAGGCTCCCTGCTGAGCAAGGAGCCCAATGTGGGACTTGATCCCAGGACTCTGGGATCATGATCTGAGCAGAAGGCAGACGCTTAACCGACTGAGCCACCCAGGCATTCCTGTTCAGACTGTTTTATATAAATATATATAAATATAAACTTATAAATATGTATATATGTCTCCAAATAGTTTCATCCTATCTACTGATGACATATCAAGGAGCAATACTCATGTAAGCTGCATACATTTTTTCACTCTGTTTACTAGAATCTTCATTAATAAAATGTTTCAAAAAACTTACTGATCCCAAACTTTATAATTTGTCTCCTGTTTCTTTGGCAATTACCAGGTAGTAGATTTATTTTGCCTCAAAGCTTAGTTTAATGAAAGAGTGCTTTATTTGGGCTTCCTTTTAAAATAAATCTTTTATATTTTGCTAGTCCTTTAGTCATAAATGGCAATAATTAAAAAAGAAAAATTCAAACTAATCTCTTGAAATCCTTTTTTCTTTTGAAAAGGGCTGGAAGTTTCATTAGCATGGTTTTATCAAGACTCAGAATTATAGTTGACTGTTGGAATCTTATTCACTTAAAAGTAATTGTACTCTAAGCATAACAGCTTCCAGACAATCCTTTAGGATGAGATAAAAACTCAGTTTGGAGATGAAAGCTATTCAGCTTTCATTAGATTTGAATTAATTGGTGTAGAAACCCAAAGGAATACAGGTGGTTACCAACTTAAACAGCCAAATCGGGATGGTATAAGCTCAAGAAAAAATACAAACTTAACAATGTAAATGAAAATGTGTTTTAGATGTAATTATTTTTAAATTACGTGTAATTAACATAATTGTAAGTTTTTTTGTGTAATTTTCTAAAGAAATCCATGGAAGATTGCTCACTAAGAAATAAAACAATCGATCCTATTTGATGTTTACAAATAAGCCCCAGATAGTAATTTATATTATTTTTAACTGTTTTTTAATGTTAAAAATAAGTAAGGAGGGAAAAGGAACACTTTTTTTGGGTAAATTCTGATATGAAATTAACATACAAAATTTAATAGTATTCACATGTCAGGTGTTTTTTCTGCATGTGTTGAGAGGACATATAGTTTTTATGCTTTCTTTTATTAATGTGGTGTATCACATTGATTGATTTGTGAATATTGAACTAACTTTACAATACAGGAATAAATCCCACTTGATCATGGTGAATGATTCTTTTAATGTACTGTTGGATTCAATTTACTAATGTCTCGTTGGGAATTTTTATATCCAGGTTCATCAGTTATATTGGCCTGTAATTCTCTCTTTTAGTGGGGTCTTTGTCTGGTTTTGGAATCAAGGTAATGCTGGCCTCATAGAATGAGTTTGGAAGTTTTCCTTCCATTTCTATTTTTGGAACAGTTTGAGAAGAATAGGTATTATAACTCTTCTTTAAATGTTTGGCAGAATTCCCCTAGGAAGCCATTGGGCCCTGGACTTTTGCTTTTTTGGGAGATTTTTTATTACTGATTCCATTTCTTCACTGGCTATCAGTCTGTTCAAGTTTTCTATTTCTTCCAGCTTCAGTTTTGGTAGTTTATCTGTTTCTAGGAATTTATCCATTTCTTCCAGATTATTCAATATGTTGGCACATAATTTTTCATAATATTCTCTTTTTTTTTTTTTTAAAGATTTTATTTATTTATTCAACAGAGATAGAGACAGCCAGCGAGAGAGGGAACACAGGCAGGGGGAGTGGGAGAGGAAGAAGCAGGCTCCTAGCAGAGGAGCCTGATGTGGGACTCGATCCCAGAACGCCAGGATCACGCCCTGAGCTGAAGGCAGACGCTTAACCGCTGTGCCACCCAGGCGCCCCATAATATTCTCTTATTATTATTTGTATTTCTGTAGTGTCAGTTGTGATCTCTCCTCTCTCATTTGTCATTTTATCTATCTTGGTCCTTTCTCTCTCTCTCTCTTTCTCTCTTTTGTTGAAAAGTCTAGGTAGGGGGGTTATTAATTTTATTAATTTTTTAAAAGAACCAGCTCCTGTTTCATTGATCTGTTGTACTGGGGTTTTTTGTTTCTATGTTATTTGTTTCTGTTGTAATCTTTATTATTTCCCTTAATTCTGGTGACTTTAGGCTTCATTTGCTGTTCTTTTTCCAGCTCCTATAGGTGTAAGTTTAGGTTGTGTATTTGAGATGTTTCTTGTTTCTTGAGGAAGGCCTGTATTGCTATATACTTCCCTCTTAGGACTGCTTTTGCTGAGTCCTAAAGGTTTTGGAGCTGTTGTGTTTTCATTTTCATTTGCTTCCATGTATTTTTTTAATTTCTTCTTTAATATCCTGGTTGACCCACTCATTCTTTAGTAAAATGTTCTTTAACCTCATGTATTTGTGGTCTTTCTGAATTTTTTCTTGTGATCGACTTGTGGTTTCATAGCATTGTGGTTGGAAAATATATATGGTATGATCTTAAACTTTTTGTACTTGTTGAAGCCTGAATTGTGACCCAGCATGTGATCTATTCTGGAGAATGTCCATGTACATCCAAGAATGTGTATTCTGCTACTTAGCATGAAATGTTCTGAATATACCTCTTAAGTCCATCTGGTTCATTGTGCCATTCAGTGCCATTATTTCCTATTGATTATCTGCTTGGATGAACTGTCCATTGATGTAAGTGGGTTGTTCAAGTCCCCTACTATTATTGTACTATTATCAATGAATTCCTTTATGGTTGTTGTTGTTTTATATATTTGGGTAGTCCCAAGTTGGGCATAAATATTTAAAATTGTTAGATCTTTCTGTTGGATAGATCTCTTTATTATGATATAATTACTTTCTTCATCTCTTGTTACAGTCTTTGGTTTAAAATCTAGTTTGATATAATTATTGCTTTCTTTTGATGTCCATAGACATGAAAAATATTTCTCCATCCCCTCACTTTCAGTCTGGAAGTGCCTCTGGTTTAAAATGAGTCTCTCGTAGGCAGTATATAGATGGGTCTTGCTTTTTTTTTTTTTTAATCCATTCTGACATCCTATGCCTTTTGATTGGAGCACTTAGTCCATTTACAGTAAGAGTAATTGTTGATAGATATTAATTTAATGTCATTTTATTACTTGCTTTGTCACTGTTTTTGGAGATTTCCTCTGTTCCTTTCCAGTCTTTGTCACTTTTGGTCTTTCTTTCCCACTCAAGGAGTTCCCTTTAATATTTCTTGCAGGGATGGTTTAGTGGTCACTAACTCCTTTAGTTTTTGTTTGCCTGGGAAACTATCTCTCCTATTCTAAACGATAGCCTTGCCGGATAGAGTATTCTTGGCTGCAGATTTTTCCCATTCAGTACATGGTATATATCATGCCACTTTCTTCTTGCCTACCACATTTCTATGGCTATATATGCTGCTAACCTTATTTGTCATCCCTTGTAAGTTAGGGACCTCTTTTGTCTTGCTGCTTTTAGGAATTTTTCTTTATGTTTATGTTTTGCAAATTTAATGCAATATGTCTTGGTGTTGGCCTGATGTTGTTGATTTTGTTGGGAGTTCTCTGTGCCTCCTGGATTTGGATGTCTATTTCTTTCTCCAGATTAGGGAAGTTTTCAGTTATAATTTCCTCAAATAAATCTTCTGCCCCCTTTCCTCTCTCTTTCTCCTCTGGGACTCCTACAATATGAATGTTATTATGCCTTATGGAGTCACTGAGTTCCCTAAGTCTACATTTGTGGTCTAATATTTTTCTTTCCCCATTCTTTTCAGCTTCATTATTTCCCATAATTTTATCTTCTGTATTATTTGTTCCTCTCCTTCTCCCATCCTTGTGGTCATTACATAGAGTTGGTTTCAAATCTTGGTTATTGCATTTTTCATTGCTGCCTGACTGGTTTTTAGGTCTTTATCTCTGCAGTAAGAGACTCCCTGGTGTCTTTGATGCTTTTCTCAAGCAAGCCCAGCTAGTATTCTTATACTTGTTGCTTTAAATTCTGGATTAGTATATTACTTATATATTTTTAATTAGATCCATGGCCGTGACCTTTTCTTGTTCTTTCTTTTGGGATGAATTGCTCCATCCTGGCATTTTGTCTAGGTCTCTGTCTTCTTCTGTGTGTTAGAAAAGCCTGTTATGTTTCCTGCTCCTGAGAGTAATGATGTAATTAAGGTAATGATGTAATTATGAAGAAAAGGTCATATAATGTCCCGGGCCTGGCACTTCAGGAAGTATCTCTGGTTCATGCTTCATGCACTCTGCCACTGTTTTATGGCTGTTCTATCCCTCAGGTCAGTCTTCTGCAGGGTTTCTCTACAGTGGGGAATGTTTGGAGCTTGACCAGAGTGTGGTGAGTTTCAACTAGGTGTGCTCTGGTCTGCTTATTAAAAGAGATCTGATGTTATCTCCATTACAGCTGAAGCTGTACTAGTAGACATGGTGTATGCAAGGGTTTGTGCTGGTCTTCTGGGGGAGGGCCTTGCTGTGCTGGTTCTCAGCTACACTTGCCAGAGAAAAGCAACACCAGCAGAGGACAGGGGTTTGGGATTTGGTGTAAGTGGTTTAGGCCACCACTGCTGGCACTGTGCTCTTTACTGAAATTAGTTTATGCTGAGGGGCAGGGGAGAAAAATAGCACCAGTCCCCTACCTCATCCCCAGAGAGGGGAGTTTGAGATCACTGCTGTCAGAGAAGCCATCTCAGAAGAGCAAATAATTTCCCCTGTGCATCATAGGTGTTCTTCAGATCGCTTTTTTCACAATGCCTGTGTCCGGGTTGCTTGCCTGCTTGGAGCAGTGTAGCACACTTTGGGCTCTATCCCAGCTATGTTGGCTGAGGTTTAAAACTCCAAACTTTAGGGACCCAATGTAGCAGAGACCTGCACTGGTCTTCTGGGGCAGGGTCTCGCCATGCTGTGATTGACGCAGGTTTGACCCAGAAGCACCACAATGCAGGGGCATAGAGTTTGGAGTAAGGCACAGAAAAGAGCCAATGTCCAGGTTAGCTGCCCTTAGCAGATGTCTCTGCACCTATGCTGAGGGATAGAGGAGGGAAATGGCACCCATTGGCTCCTTTTTCCCTGGAGAGGTAATGCCATCTCGTTCAGATGAACTCAAGGAGGGGGAACTGTCTCTCAGTGTGTCTCTGGTGATCCACAGATTGGGCCATCATCCCCCCCCCCACCACATACACACCCAGGTTACCTGCTTGCCTTCTCTATAGGAGCACTGCAGGGCCCTCATGGCTTTGTGCCAGCCACGCCAGGGACCTCTAAAACTCCAGTGTTTGAGCCCCACTGGTTGCGAATACTAATAAAAATCAGTCCTCATTTTCTCAGTCAGTGGCTTTGGGGAAGTGTTCTCCTTGTCTGATTCCCTGTGCAGTGCACTCTCTCATCTCTCTCCACAACCAGGGTTCTCTCCCCTCTGCAGCACCTGCGATCCATTTCTCTCCCAAACCACACCTCTACACTTCCTACCTTCCACGATGTGGCTTCTTCTCTTCCTCTAGCTGTGCAGTTTGTTCTGTCAGTACTCAGTTTGATTTCTTGAGTATTCAGAATGATTTGATTTTTATCTAGCTGTGTTCAGGGAATGAGGCAAGCATAGGGTCCTCCTACTACTATGCCACCTTACCTCCTCTCTTTATTTACTTTTTTGTCCACAAAAACCACACTTCTCTGCATCTGCTGTGAAGATATACTTCCAAAAATACAAAATAACACATAAACAAAGTTACTTATTACAGCATTAATTGTAATAACAAATTATTAATATCACAAATATCCATCACTGGGAGATTGGTTCCATGGACTATGGTTCAATCTCATAATGGAACTCTGTTCAGCTGTGAAAAAAAAGGGAAACAAATCCATTATCTTATATGTAGTGATTTTTACATCATATTGTCAAGTGAAAAAGATGCAAGCAACAAAGTGTATAATTTATGCAACTGATATTGGTAAGAAAGAAGGGAAAATAAGAGTATCTATCTATCTATCTATCTACTTATCATCTATCTAATTTATAATTGCTCATTTCTCAATGTGAAACACAGGAAGGACAAACCAGAATCCAAACAAGGACCAATTGGAAAATGTTACCTACAAAATATTGATAGGAATGAGTGGAGGGGATGAGAATGAGAATGAGAGCCTGAATTCTCTTTAGTTCTCCTATAATAAGATATGTGCATTCCAAAATATCACTGTATTATACAAAATTACATAATAAAATTCACTGGGCTTGTGGGAAATGTGGGGTTAGAGGCACAACACTCAAAAACTTCATAAATGACACATTTTTAAAAAGGTAGGAATCCATAAAGTGGCAGCACAGTAATGCATATGTGAAATGGTTAAGAAATACCTAAATATTGTAATAAACATGCTGTAATGAACATGTAATAAACATGGGACTGTACATGAAACAGACCTAAAGTTTGCTGGTGGAAGTGAGCATCACAATGCTTGTCCTAGGAGAGCTGGAACTGCGGATGTGGGTGTGTGTGGCTCATAACAGGCAGTCAGCTGAGGGAGCTGGTAGAGGTTTTGGGTTTGTGCATATGCTTTTCTTCATTCTTATTCAACCTGGGTCGACTGGGTGACATTTCCTGGTGACAATATTGTGCATAAGCAAAGACAAAATTTGTGTTATACTCAAATATGTAAATGGTGCTGGAACAAATTAGTATTTTCCAAAACAAGCATTAAGCAATTTTCACTGATGAATATTACATATTAAATTGTAAAATCATATCAAAAAGGATGAAAGGCACTCCGAAAATGTAATACAAAGAAACAAATACATACCTGTCTCACACTGATAGCAAAACTATGTGGAGAAAAGCATTATTTGGGGCAACATATGGAAGAAACTGCTTTGACTGCACACTCTTACTCTACAAAAAATATCTTAAACATTATTTATGGAATACTTATGGATTTATTATTAATATAAATGTTGGTAATACAATTTTGAGACTGTTCTGTATATATTATAAAATACAAATCAACCAGTGTATTGAACTAGAATTCTAGGGAGAAGAATATATGAATTTAAAGGAACAGAAGAGAGAAAACCCTTTCTAATTTTGATTTTGAAATGGAAATATTAATGAAATCTTATGCTTGCTAAACCATATATTTCACAATAATTATTTTTTTCTTCACAAAAAGGGGCTAAAAGAATACCTTAGTGGCAATTAGCACACTGGTTGCCTGGATCTTGGTTTCTAATGTAAACTTCCTCATGAAAAGAAACAGGACTTCTTAGAGAAGTACTGATTTCTGGCCTGAGACAGAAAAGCACACAGTGATTCTGAGATATCTTGTGCCAGAAAGAAGGTAATATTAAAAAATGACACAAGACCCACCTGGAAGGGGGGGGGTCCCCTCTTGACAAATTTGATCATTTGAGCACCAGAAAAGAATAATGACAGTAACTGTTATGCACTCAACAGCAAAGAAAAGTCCATTATTCCAAGTGCACAAAGTATAAACCATAAAAGCTAAGATTCATAAACGAGCTCATCAAACCTAAAAGCTTCTGTATATCAAAAGACACCATAAAGAAGTGAAACGGTAAGCTTCCAAGTGGATGCTATTTGCTTTATGTACAACTGACATGATTGGAGTCCGAAATATATTTTTAAAAGTCTAAATATTAATGGGATAAAGAAAACAACCCAGTAGTAAACTTAGTTATGAATAAGTAGTTCAGAAATGAGAAAGCACAAATGGCCCATAAACATGTGAAAAGACTTCATATCATTACTAAGTAGTGAAGTGCAAACTAAAGCCTTACAGACTTGCTATCTCCTATTGACCAGACTGGCAAAGTGAGAGTCTGATAGTACAGAGTGCTTTTGAGAATGTGGAGCAATGAGACCCCTCACCTGCTGCTCATGGGAGTTCAAATGTGTGCAGTTTCTTTGGAAAATTTACATTACCTACTGAGGGTGATGACACGTTCCCTATGATTCAGCAAAATTCTGGATGCACAAGATTGATCATGGCAACATTGTTCACTGAAGCAAAAAATGGAAAAGGCCAATAGTCTATCAATACTAGAATACATCAATAATTTTTTTCTGTTCATGTAATGGAGTATGGAGTAAGAGGAAAAGAAAATAACGAAATCTGTAGGATCAACATATTTGAATTTTGTTAATGGACTAGTGAGTGAAAGAAGCAAGAAAAATACACACAGTTGAGTCTATCTAAATAAAGCTTAAGAGCAGACCATCAAACAATACATTATTTTGAGGTTGCATATGTAGATAATAAAAGATGGTAAAACTATATTGAAAAATCAAGAAAATTATAAACACAAAGTCAAGATAGCTGTTTCTGGAGAAAGACAGGGAAATGGAACTGAGCATGAACTTGCAGGAGACTTCAGAGGTCATGGTGTTTTATATATACATGTATTATTTATATGTATATGTGTACATATATGTATATATATTTCTTAGGCTGTATAGTGAATATACATCTGCTTCTTGTAGACCAAGTAGAAGTATGAATTTTAATTTTTATTTTACTGGAGAAAAAGCCACTGTAATGATTTGCACTTAGGATAATAGAACAGCAGGGGAGCCTGGGTGTCTCAGTCCCTTAAGCCAATCCTTTAGGCTCAGGTCATGATCCCAGGGTCCTGGGATCCCTGCTCAGCATGGAGTCTGTTTCTCTCTCTCCTTCTGCCCTCCTCGTGTTCGTGCTCTCTCTTGCATTCTCTCTTTCTCTCAAATAAATAATCTTTAAAATTTTTTTTTAATTTTAAAAAAGATAATAGAACAGCAAACAAAAAGTTGTGGTTAATCTGGATAGAATGTCCTTTCCGGTCACTTTACTTTCCATTTTCAATATGTTTTGTTGTTTGTCATAAAAAAAAAAGCCCTGAGAACAATTATTTATTAATTTCTTGATCTTGATATTTTAAAAAATATATTATTTTTAAGTAATCTCCACACCCACACGTGAGGCTCAAATTTCACAACCCCAAGATCACGAGTCCCACACTCTACTGACTGAGCTAGCCAGGCGTGCTGATCTTGATACTTTTTGATACAGAAATACCATATCAATTTTCTTTCTAGTTATAATTATTCATATTCTTTCTAGTTATAATCAGAAATACTAACAACTGGGGTGCCTGGGTGGCGCAGTCGTTAAGCGTCTGCCTTCGGCTCAGGGCGTGATCCCGGCGTTCTGGGATTGAGTCCCACATCGGGCTCCTCCGCTGGGAGCCCTCTTCTTCCTCTCCCACTCCCCTGCTTGTGTTCCCTCTCTCGCTGGCTGGCTGTCTCTGTCAAATAAATAAATAAAATCTTTTTAAAAAAAAAAGAAATACAACTAAGATGGGGAGTCAGCTCTTGTCCTTAGAAAGTCTTATAAGTACTTAAAGAAAAAAGCAGCAGTTTTATTACTTAAAAATAAACTACTTTTGGGGCACCCGGGTGGCTCAGTCGGTTAAGTGTCTGACTCTTGATTTTGGTGTAGGTCATGATCTCAGGGTCATGGGATTGAGCCACATGTTGCGGTCCCCACCCAAAGTGAAGTCTGCTTGAGATTTTCTCCCTCTCCCTCTGCCCCTCCACCTGTGCACTCTCTCTCTCAAATAAATAATTTGTCTTTCATGACCAACTTATTTCACTTAGCATAACGTCTTCTAGGTTCATCCATATTGCTGCAAATGGCAGGATTTTCTTCTTTTTTAAGGCTAAATAATATTGTCTGGATATACTACATTTTCTTTATCCATTTTCTTCTGAAAAAACTTTTGGGTTGTTTCCATATCTTGGCTATTGTGAATAATGTGGCAATCACACCTGTCAGGATGACTACTACAAAATAAAGAAAAGATAACAAGTGTTACTAACTCAAAAAGATAGCAATAGCCCCACGTTCATAGATAAATCCTACGAGTTCTCATTATGAGGATCTTTATTATTTTTTCTTTTTTTATTGTATTTATATGAGAAGATGGATGTTAGCTGAACCCAACATTACCGGTAATCATTAATCATAATACAAGGTAATAATTTCATAATATATGTAAATCAAACTATTATGCTCTACATCTTACACTTACATAGTGATATATATGAATTATTTCTCAATAAAACAGAGGAAATTTTAAAAAGAGTGGTCTCATTATCATCAATATCAGCTAAGTATATCTCTTCATGATGAATCTCATAGTCTCAAATTGTCATTCCTTTTTACCTCTAGATGAGCGGTTTTTACCAAACCCTTCCCAACATACTTGGGTTGGAAAGTTGCCTCTGTACTGGTATCTGTGACTCATAATTTGCAGACCCTTTCAGAGAAATAGTTTGTCTCCTTCCATTAATTTTCTAAGTACCAGGACGGGCGCTAACAGTAGTTCCTCCATTATTAGCCTTTACATTGTATCACAGCACGATTTCTGATGAGGGCTTTTTAAATGCACATTCACTAATGTTCTCAGCATGAAATTGGGAGTATATTTTTTTTTTGTCTGTGTCAGATTCGATGCTTCCTAAACTTTCTCCAGGCTACTTTTTAGGTGTTATTTCATGGGAAAATAGAGATAAGAGGTTCAAAAAATGTAGGTCACTTGTCAATCATGCACCTTACCACACAGCTAATTTCTTTGGTTACAGATTTGGGGCCCATTTCAGGCAAGAATGGCAAAATTTGACCCAGTTTCAAGGTTATACAGTGCATTTGAAATGGATACTTCATATTTTTTGTTTAGCCAACCAACTTTTTCCTATTTCAAAAATGTGAGCTAGGAGACGCAAAGCTTGAATGAATCTGGTGATTTAGGATTTAAGCTTGTCTGGAGCTGGATCCAAAATTGGCACCAGGGCAAGCCATAGACACATGACAATCAAATTTATAGGAAATCAGAAAGGAGCTCTTTCAAAAAAAATGCTAGCCTACAAATTGTACAATAGAACGGATGGACAGGAAAAAAGTACATTATGACTTAGTGAGAAAAAGAGAAAAAGAGAAATTTGCACACTGATTTTTGCAATTCCTGGGCATTTCTTATGATGGATTGCATTTAGTTGCATTTCTTATGATGGATTTCATGAAATTGTCCTGTATCCTGATAACCAGCACACCCCTTGCTAGAACCTCTTTCAATGTGCTGTTCATTGAAACCAAATGATCTCTGCCTTTGAAATGGGTCTCTCTGTCTTTCCCCCTCAAATTATCTAGTCACCACCACCAAGCTAAGGTTCTGCATATCTAAATTTAGTATTTCTTCTGTCCATTATACCATTGCCTCCCTCCTTAGAGATTAGAGCCAGAGAGCGCTAGCACGGGACAGGACCTTTCTTTCACTTACTTCACTCCTCTCATTTTGCAAAAGTGGAAACAGACCCCTAGGACTGACGTGATAAAATGTCAGTGACAGATGACAATGACCTAGGTAGAACATTTCAATCCCAGAATTGTTTACTTGCCAACCATATGATTATCTCATGTTTCTTGATTTTTTTCTGAAAAGCCAGTGTATAGTACAGTCCCTTCCACAGCCCTTTGGCCTCACCAGCAGTCCCTGAGCACATGGATCACATATCCACTGTGCGTGAGGCTGCGCCTTTGTCTGAGTCGCCTGAGGGATTGGAACCGCCCCAAGAGCCGCCATCCTATTTGTGATGCTGCTAGCTATCCCTTCCACGCTGACGCTTTGCTGCAGATTGGGCGGCTCTTAGAGCATTCCCTTTGTTGTTTATTCTGTTAGCTTCATGTGTGGCTGCTTGCTCTTCCCAGCACACAGCATAGCTTCTGTTTGGCATGTGCTATTGTCATTTCTGTCCCTCACACAACCAGACTAGGAAGACTGAAGCATGTCAGTTGAACCGATCTTATTATTCATGTTCCTACATGATCAGTTAGGATGGCTACACTTTGTTATTTAAGGTCTTTTGTTGAGATTTGGATTTAGTAAATAGTGAGCAAAGTGTCAGAATATCTTTACTCTAGTGTCATCTATATTTGAAAAGAAATATAGCACCAGTTGGAAACAGGTTCTGAGTTGTAATGAATATCCAGAGACCAGAGCATCCTGCCATCCATGCCCCAGCCCACCTCACTCTCTGATGGAATGGGGCTGTATTGGGGCAGATAATAGATATGGATACGGAGCCAAGGTTTGGCTGACAATGGGTCTGTATGTTCTATAAACCCACTGGGCGGTCATTTCTAATGTCCCTCAATATATAATTGTGTCATCTTCACATTGAGCATTTGACCCATATAGTAAAGGGACATTGTAGTGAGGAAGGTTGAGCACAAATCACTGAAACAGCCCTGCACCTGTGCCCCCAAGAAATGTGTGCCCTTCCTAAGCACTTTAAGGAGCTAAAGGATATAGGAATAGTGCTCCCCATCCTGTCTTCAGTTAAGTCACCAGTATGGCCCCTAAAAAAACTCCAGATGAATCCTGAAGGATGACTACCTAGGCTACCAGAGACTCCACTGAATAGCAGCCTGATTGCAGCTGCCATCTCAGACATGGTGCTGTTCTAGACTAGATTAATCTGGCCTCTGCTCCTGCTATGTTGATTTGGCAAATATGTTATTTTGTACTCAGATCGGATAAAACAGATCAGAAACAATTTGCATGCACATGAAATGTACAACATTAGGCATTTACAGTTTCTCTTCAGGGTTCTGTTAACTTACTTTCCCTCTGGCAGAATATAGTCCTAAGGGATCTGGACCACCTGGTCATCCCACAGAACATCACATTGATTTACTACATTGATAACTCTACGATAATTAAGCTGGTGAGCAAGAAGGGGCTAGCAAAGTGGGAGCCTTGGTAAGCATGTGCATTCCTGAGGTTGAGAGATAAGCCAACCCCACAAAGATTCATGGAGTAGCCCACCACATCAGTATAATCACTAGCAGTCCAGTGCCCAGGGACTGCAAGGATGTACTCTCTAACTTAGAGGATAAATTATTGCATTTTGTGTCTCCTACCACAAAGAAGGAAGCATAGTGCCTGGCAGAACTCTTTGGGTTTAACAGATAGCATAGCCCACACCTGAGTGACGTGGAAAGCTGACACCTTTGAATGGGTCCCAGGGAAGGGAAGACTTTGCAGCAGATCCAGGCTTCAATTAAGTCAATCCTCCTACTTAAGCCATGTGACCCAGAAGACCTTATGATACTAGAAGTATCAGCTGTGACAAAATATGCCATATAGCACTCTCCATTCTTATGACACAGACATACAGGCTTCTGGAGCAAGGCTGTGCCAGATGCAGTGGAGAATTACATACCTTTGAGAAACAATTCCTGGCATAATACTGGACCTTGGTAGAGGTAAAGCACCTGCAACGGATATCATGCATCTTCAATTTGGTCCAGCCCACTAAGTCATAAAGACAGGTGAATCCAGCAGCAAGCTATTATAAGGTGGAAGTGGTATATCCAAAAAAAAGCATGATGTACACAAGAAAGCATGAGCAAGCTGTATCAGCAAGTAAACTAGACCCGCACGTCATCTACCTCTGCTGTGTCAGTGCCCTCCCCTCAGCTCACACCTGTTGCCACAGGAGGGATCTATTATGACTAGCTGGGAAGATAAAAGCCCACCCCTGGTTTACAAATGGGTCAAATTCGTATGTGGATGAAAGCTGAAAATGGCGGCTTTACTCAGGAAAGTCCTTGAAAATAGTGGAAAGTGGAAAACGATATCCTTAGAATGGACAGAGCTTCAGGTGATCCACCTGGCCATCTACTTTGTGTACACAGAGTTTGGGAGGTACAGAGCTCTAGGTAATGTTGAATGCCTTACTTACCAGGGGCTCAAAAGGGAAAAGATTGGAAAAGTTTAGATAAGAGGGTTCGATGTATGGGCATGGGGATGGAGATATGGGAATAAAGGTACGAAGTGGGAATGACTTTGTACCACATAGTAGTTCTCACAGGAGAATGTCAAGTAGTAAGATTTGGCCAGTCAGTTTTAGCCAGTCTGTATGATTGGTCACATCAGCATGGGTATGATGAGCACATGAATTCAGTTAATTCAGTGGTCACAGTGGAAGTGATGAAGGCTAAGCATGGGTCCAACAGCATGAGATTCCACTTACCAAGGCTCACTTAGCTGCTGCTGCAACTGAGTGTCCAAACTGGCAGTAAGAGAGACCAATGCCCTAAGTGGAACTATTTATCATGGAGGCCAACCGGCCATTTGATGGTGAGTTGAATAAATCAGATTGGTTCCTTTCAACCTGGAAAGAACAAAGACTTGATTTAATAAAAATAAATATGTATCATGGGGGAGATTTTTCATTCCTGTTCATAGAACCTCACCAGTACAACTATCCAAGAGTGGATGTAGTGTTTCATTCTCCATTATGGTATCCTACATAGCACTGGTCAGATAAGAAGACCTTCTTTATAGCAAAGGAAGAGTGGGAGTGGGTCCATGACTATGTGACCTAATGGTTATATCATGTATACAATAACTGAAGCTGTTGGCCTGAAGGAGCATCAGAAAGTACAGTAAACTACCCTAGAAGCACTATTTTATGAAGAACAGGCTTCAGCCTCCAAGATGTAGTGTATGCATTGCATCAACAACTTCATACAGTATCATGTAAGAAGAATAATTACATCTGAGAACCAAGGAGTAGAGACAAGAGAAACTCCACTAATTATCATTCTTTATGACCCACTGGGTTTTTTATGTCTCCCATCCCCACAACTCTAGGCTCTATGTGGCTGGAAGTCCTAATCCCCAAAGGGTGCAAAATCTTGCCAAGGGAAAATGATGAGAATCCTATTGAACTACAAGCTATGGTTAATACTTGGGCACTCAGGCTCTTTGTGCCCAGAAACCACAGGAAAGGAGTCATAATCTTGACAGGAAAAATTGACAATAATCGGCAAGAAGCGGTAGGGTTCTATCACAGTGGGAGCAGGGAGGAATCACCACCATGTGGCACCTGGTGATTCAGTGTCTACTGCTACTCACTTGCCCAACTGTAATGATAAATGAAAAAGGCCAGCAACCACAATGTGAAAAGGTTATAGTAACCAAAGGTTCAGGGTCTTCAGGGATGTCCCAGATGATCATACCACCGAACCAAACATCAAGGCCATCAGTGGTGGTCTGAGGATGAGGGGGAAGCCATAATGGACAGCTAAGGAAGAAGATGATGGGTATCAAATGGGGTCCCAAGACCAGCTGCAATAGTAGGGCTATAGTTCATACTACTAACCTCCTTCTTCTGTGCTTCCTTTAAAGAGAGGCCCCCTGGAATCCTGGACTAACTTTTCCCTCAAGTGTCTTTGAGGAAACCAAGGTAATCAGTTCAAGGAATAGACTATTGTGAACATGGAGAGGTACCACTGCCCAAAACCCACTTAAAAGAAAGACATTTTGCTCTGACACATGCGTGTGTTAGCCCCTCTGAGTTTGCTTCAGCTTCAGAGAGCTGTGTAATCCAAGAAAGAGCATGATCTCCCTGGGGTGGCCCACCCCCAGTGACTGATTATGAATGAATTATAAAGGCCTGGCCATTTTCCTTGCTGTAAGATATCAGCTCATTACAAGTAATACATACTTCAGAATCCCCTGTGGGGTTAGCTGAAGCTTTGTTGTGCCTGCGCTGTTTGACTTCTCTCTCTCAGCCCAGTGCTGTTTTCTCCATATCCACCACAACCATGGAGGCCTCATACTAGGGTTTCCATTTCTAATGTCTATTTTTCACATTTCTAATGTATTCCAATAAAACTTCCTTTTTAAAATAGTTATCTTATATGCAAAAGCCTGGAATTGCCACCTAGCGAAAGCCAACTATCAGAATTTGAGTTCCTCTTTCTTTGACAGAATTTAACATTTAATCTGTGGCTTAACTAGAAAACAAAAAATAAAACAAAATGCCGTCTATGGAAAAAATTTGACCATTTCAATTCATGGAAAAATCTCATTGTTTTTCCTCTTGAACTCAAGTTCTTATTTTAAAAATCATTCAATAAATACAGTTTGACTCTGGTAGGGATTTTGATTCCCCAAGGGAATATATTTCACTTGTAGTAAATTCAAAAAATTATTCAAAAGTAGCTAGGGTGTGATTACTGTTCTGGGAAATCATAATTCCTGGTTATTTGCAATCTATTGTATTTTTGTGTGGCAATATTGAATGCACTACTGTTGCGTATCTCCCAGAGTTTTTATGAAAGACAAATTTAAGATAACTAGATTGCCGTTCCAGGTTAACTTTTGATTCTGTTTTCTTTTCTTTTAAATTGATCTTGTAATGACAATAGCATTTCTCAAATGGCTGCAGTTAAGTCTTTACATATATTTATTGTTTCTCTTCTTCCTGCAGTCATGATAAAGCACCTATATATTTTATATATAAATTAAATAGTTTCCATAGAATCCTAAATTGATTGATGATTCATTTATTCTGCTTCAACAATATTTACTAGGCTCCCACTAGGTGTGAGACCGTTGGCCAGGTGTTAGGGATGTAGTCGAATAAGCTATGGTAATTCCCTTAAGGAAATTGTTCCTATGGAAACACAGTGTGAATGGTTTCTTAAATGGGGTTTATTCTTCCACCATCATCATCTTAAATTCAGTTTGTCAGTGTTATGGACTGAATTGTGTCTCTCCAAAATGCATATGTTGAAGTTTTATTTTTTTTATTTATTTTTTTAAAGATTTCATTTATTTATTTGACAGAGAGCAGGAGAGCACAAGCCGGGAGCACTGCAGAGGGAGAGGAAGAGGGAGAAGCAGGCTCCTGGCTGAGCAGGGAGCCTGATGCAGGGCTTGATCCGGGACTCTGGGGTCATGACCTGAGCTGAAGGCAGACACTTAACCAACTGAGCCACCCAGGCGTCCCTATGTTGTTTTAATTCCCAATATGACTATGTTTGGACACAGGATGTTTAAAGAGACAATTAATGTTAAGTGAGCTCATAAGGCTGGGGCCCTAATCCAGTGGGACTGGTGTCCCTATCAGAGGAGAAACACCAATAGTGTGTGCACACAGAGAAAAAAGCGTGTGAGGACACAGAGAGAAGATAAGGAACGAGGCCTCAGGAGAAACTAAACCTGCCAGTACCTTGATCTTGGTCTTCCAGTCTCCAGAACTATGAGACAAACTTTGTGGTATTTTTGTTAGGAAAGCTCTAGCCCACTAATACAGCCAGATACTCCCTTTTTGCAAACTGACCGAGAATTTACTCTGGTAAAGTATGATGACATGTGTGCACTTTACCACTAAGAACATCCTCATTTTAAAGCACTGAAAATAAAATCCTAGTCCCCCCAAAATATTTCACTTAAATATTCTTTTTCTCCATCACTCCAGTGCAGGTGGCAGGGCAGCAGCAGGGAGGGAAACAGGCGTGTTCTCTCTTCTACTCCTCCCCTACCTGAGCTTCTTCCCCTCCCCCTCGGCCTAGCTCTGATTCTTCTGATCCATCTTAGGTTGGGGCCAAAAAAGGGGAGATGAAAGAAGGACAATGTCACATGGCCCCTTCCATGACAGATGAAAGAAGGACAAATGTCGCATGGCCCCTTCCATGACATCCCATCATTGAGGCCCTCTTTCCTGGTGCTATAAGTAGTCGTGCTGCTGGGCTCTTCGGAGAAACTCAGAACCTACCCTGGGAAACTCCCACCCCCCTTGGCATGGACACTGATGATGTGCTTTCTTTCTTTCTTTTTTTTTTTAAAGGTTTTATTTATTTATTTGACAGAGATAGAGACAGCCAGCGAGAGAGGGAACACAAGCAGGGGGAGTGGGAGAGGAAGAAGCAAGCTCATAGCGGAGGAGCCTGATATGGGGCTCGATCCCACAACGCCGGGATCACGCCCTGAGCTGAAGGCAGACGCTTAACCGCTGTGCCACCCAGGCGCCCCCTGATGATGTGCTTTCAATCTGACTTCTGTTAACTTCTCTCATGCTTCTCCAAGCAGGCATTCCTCTTGCACAGGACGTTCCTCTTTCAACAGGACCTGGTCTTTGCCATTCTGTGCAGTATCACTTGTCTCAGGCAAACTCATATATCCTAGACCCACCCATCTGTGAATACGGGGGCCCCTCTGCTCCCTCTGCTGCCATCCCGCCTCTCCCTCAGGGACAACCCCAGCTGGTAGCCACCTTCAGAACCCACCAGGTGAGATGCTGACATTGGGCTTTCTCCTCATCTGTGCCTCCAATCTCTGGGAAAATATTCCAGGTTCTTTCTGCCAAGAACCCTCATGCAGTACCAATAGCAGCACTGGGCAGCCTCCTTGTCTCTGCTGCTCATCAAGCCTCACCCGAAGAGTGAGATGATAGCCAGCCCCTCATTACACAAAACACCTATCTCTACAAGTGACTCTCTTGCTGCTGCCCACACCTTATGTGACTTGAAGTGGTTAAGGTGAAGCCCTTTCCTCTTCTTCTTCCTAAGAAAGGGAAGGAATCAATACCATAGTGTTTCTACTCAAATGAATTCCCTTCAAAGACTCCCCAGAATGAATATCTAAACTTTTCTGATATGAGTTGGAGAATTCACTTGGGGATCCTTAGTGTAGGAACCATTTTGGCTGCCTTTTGGCAAGACTTGCATGGACATGTCCAGCATCTCTCTTCAGAATGTCCTTAGCCCATTCCACCGCCATTGTCTTCAACTTGTGAGGCTTAGCTAAAATTATGCAATGGAAAGTCCCATTTCACATCCTGCTACAATACAATTTAAAAAACCATCATACGTTATTCTAACATAAAATGTAGCTATAGTTCCATTTACAAAATAATCATTAAACTTTATAGCCAACTTGGAAGAAGCAAATGATGAAGGGAAGTGAAACATATACTGAACTTATGATAATTTCTATGTACCAAAATCTTTATTTAAAAAAAAATCATCCGTTAAAAGTTATCAGGGAAATTTTATATGATTTTCCTTCCTGATATAAAACTGTAAATACATTTTAAGTAGGCATCTCCTAAACTTTTGATTATTGTTTCTTTGCCTCACATCTCAAGAGGTCTCTCACCCTTCTCTACTTAGGGCAATTGCTTTCCTCTCCTTTCCCTCAGTTCAGCTGTAATATGGAACTCAGTATCCCCAAAGCCCTCCCTCCTTGTTCCTGCAGAAGGCAAGCACATGTCTTAAGAGTACCACGTTAATCACCACGTGGAGCAACCAGTCAAATGACAATGATTCCAGACAGGCTTTTAGATTTTTTTTTCTGACAGCAAAGGCCTCTATTGTATAGATCCTGAGTCTCATTCTGATAACCTAACTTTACTATTTCTTAGACTTCTGATCTCTGCCTTTATCCTGAAAATGGACCTCATGCAAAAAACAACAAAAAGCAAAACAAACAATAGAAAACACTTTCTTTTTTAAATCCTACATCTTCTTAAGGACATAGACCTTGTGCAGCCTTCCATGAACTTGGCAGAATACAAAGGTGAGATCAAGCTATAGAGTGGGTCAGCTCTGTTAATTCCAGTTATAGAAACTTATGCAAATATCTTAATCATCTGAGCCTCCTCACTTCCTTGGCCATGAAAATGGGGAAGATAATATCTACCTCTCTGGGATTGTGAGAATTAAATCAGATAATAAATAAAGCTCCTAGGGGCACCTGGGTGGCTCAGTCGGTTAAGCATCTGCCTTCTGCTCAGGTTATGATTACAGAGTCCTGGGATCGAGCCCCACATCGGGCTCCCTGCTCAGTGGGGAGTCTCTTCTACCTCTTCCTCTGCTACTCCCTTTGCCTTTCCCCCTGCTTGTGCTCTTCTCACTCTTTTTCTCTCTCTCAAACAAATAAATAAAAACTTTAAAAATAAATAAATAAATAAATAAATAAATAAATAAATAAAGCTTCTAGATCATAGTATGTAAGTCATAAACATCTGGTTATTGACTAAAACCCCCAATAAAAATTGGGCTGTTCTTCACCTCATAGGCAGATATAATTAAGATATAACAAAGCTGTCCACTCAGTAGAGTCCATTCCTGACTTCCTCCACACTATCTGTCCCCTGGTTTCCTGTGCTTTGGCCCAGTCCAGGAATGAATCTTCTTGGCATTTCAGCAACGCGACTGAGAACCTCAGGTCTGCTCCTGAGGCAGTGGGGGTAGACTTGCAAAAGTTTTAAGTATGGAGCCAAAGGCCCGATTTTGAACCCTCTTTCTGGCTTCCCCAAACCATGTATGTGTAAGTCAGTTGATGTCTATGAGCCTCCTATACCTCACCTTTGAGTACCACACAGAAGGTACAGGAGCTTTCAACAATTACACATGTACAACATATGATTAGTACCAGAACTAGCTTTGTAACCTCAGTAAATAATTTATCCTGTCTCTGCACCTATTAAATAAGGATAGTAAGTTTGATGATCTTGAAATTATTTTCTACATATTTTATCATTACCTGAAAGGCTACTTTGTGAATACCTATTTTGCTTTGTAACTGTAAGCAAGTGAATGTCATTAGTAATTTATTGAGATTATACAGGATTGCCTAGGCATTTTCTATTTTAAAAGATACAAGTTGGGATGTACAGTTTAAATATTTCATTCTTTTGGTAGTAATTACCACTACTGAATTTTTTATGCCTTTGTATAGAGTAAGTAAGGGGGGAAAAGCTTCAAATACATGCTTCCACAATAGTTCAGTAATTAAATTCAGTAAACACTTCTCTTTAATCTTTTTAATCTTTTTATCTTGTCATCTGTGGAAAAAAATCTAAAATACGCAATATATTAATTAGATACCAATTATTTCTAGTTTATCATTTAGAAATGTGTGAATATGATTTACTAGTTTATAGGGGGAAAATTTGCCACATGAATTAAGAACTCAAGTATGGAAGTACAGATATCTCTCCAAGATTCTGATTTCAGTTCTTTTGGATAAATACCCAGAAATGGGATGGTTGGATCTTATGGTAGTCCTGCTTCTTATCCCTAAAGAAACTTCCATATTGTTTTCCATAGTAGCTACACCATTCTATATTCTCGCCAAGAGTGTATAAGGATTCCTTTTTCTCTACATCCTTACTAACATTTATATTTTTCTTCCCAGTTTTACTGAGAAATAATTGACACATATCATATATATGTGTTTAAGGCATGCAGCATGATGGTTTGATTATATATATTGTGACCACAATATATATACCACAATAGGTTCGGCTAACACCCATCTTCTCATATAGATACAATTTTTAAAAAGGAAGGAAAAAAAGAAAAAGGATTTTCTCCTCGTGGCGGGAACGCTTAGGATTTATTCTCTTAACAACTTTCCCATATATCACACAGCAGTGTTAGCTCTAGTCATCATGTTGGACATGACATCCCTAGTTCTTATTTCTTTTATACCTGTAAGTTAGTATCTTTGACCACCTTCCTCCAACCCCCTGTCCCTTCATGGTGCCTTGCACTAATCTCCAGCATGGGTTTCATCTCCTCTTTTATTTCTTTACCTCTATCTGCACATACCACTTTTACTTTCATCACTTCATGGTGATACTTTTCGTCTTTGGCCCAGTTTTCAAAAACTCTGGTCATGTTTCAGTCATTTCCATTCCTCTTATTATCTCAGGAAAGCCAGATCTCATAGGTTTTCAATGAATACTTGTTGAAAGGAGTAGGAATCATTTAATAAAACACTAGATAAATCAGGGTATCTAGTGTTTGTAGCTCAATATTCTCCTTCTGTTTGCATAGTGATCAGCAAATAACTGGCCTATAAATAAATGGACAATTACAAAATGCATCTGTGGAAAGTAGGCCTGGGAAGTAAGTGTTGGCTTGTTTGCTTTTTCATATACAGTTATAAATTGGGCATAAGGCAAGGGAATTACTCAAATCCTTTGCATTTCAGTAGAACCCTGCTCTACTCAGTAACACAGCAAAGGCTAAATATAGTTATACCCTATTGGAAGAGGAGTTAGGTGTTTAGATTTAAAATAAGACATAAAATGGTAGGGATGAGATGAGGTTATCAATAAAATGTATTATTAATAATAAACCTCCCTAAATAATCTAGAACATTGAAATGTATTTGTTTTGTCTCCATAGACTATTGGAATGAAGAGCGCTGAAAAATTTATGTTACCAATTCCAATTTCTTAAACTAAATTTTGACATAGCAAAGGAATATTTTTTCTTCTTGGTATTGAGGTCATGAAATAACTGTATGAAGCCAGATAGTATATTGATTTTGTTAAAGCAGATGGCGGAAGAGGAGGTTATCTGAACAGACTTTTCAGAAAGAAATTAACATTTAATTCTCTGCTGTGGGATTATTACTGTAGAGTGGAAAAGTATTTTTTTTCCTGTTTATTCTTGAGTTTTTGTTCATATACAGATCCAGAAACATGAACAAACACAGCTGTTCACCACATTAACCAGAGACTTATTAGAGTAATGAGACATTTTCAAGCCAAATGTTATATTAGTAAAATGAGAAGTGGTGTGAAAATTGAGTTCCTTGAGCTGGATTAGAGATCTTTGGATTGTGTGACAAGCTCTACTGGGAACACACAGTTTTCATGGAAAGATGTGAGAAATTAATTTCCACAGATACAGTGAGTTAATGTCAAACAAAATTTTTTAAAGACAAACAATTTTTTGATCAACAGAACCAGTTGATGGAGGCAGAGCAGAAAAACTTTTTAAATCAGGAAAAAATAAGAAAACTTAATTGGATAAAAATTTACTTCCTTAAGTTTTTTTCTTCTTGCCTTTTTCTTCTTTACAGTAATCCATCAGTTTAGCTTTATTTTTAGGTTTTAGTTACTGAAAATTTTAAATATTATTAGTGATTTGGGTGTAAGATGTACTTAGTTACAATTACAGTGATGTAAAATTTTTGAAATGTTAGCAATTTAAGCTGAGTGGCTATAACACATCACTATGGACTACCATATCCTAGAAATTTTAGTAGCACATGAAAGGGAAATTTTTAATTTCCTCATTAAATGAAACACAAAATTAAACACCCTCTACTTCATTTCTAATGATGGCATTGTTGAACACTTTCTTCTTGGGAATTTAAAGCTCTCATTTTTGTATCTGGTGGTGCCTGGGTGGCTCAGTCATTAAGCATCTGCCTTTGGCCCAGGGTGTGATCCCAGGGTCTCTGGGATCGAGCCCCACATCGGGCTCCCTGCTCTGCTGGGAGCCTGCTTCTTCCTCTCCCACTCCCCCTGCTTGTGTTCCCTCTCTCACCGGCTGTCTCTCTGTCCAATAAATAAATAAAATATTTAAAAAATTTTTTAAATATAAAAAAATAAAAAAGAGAATCCTCCTCATATGAACATTTTTTGAATAGACAGCCTTTTAAAATTTAATATGTGACTGCAGTTTAATTATTGGAAGCGTAGTACCTGGCATAAAGGAGGTATTTTGTATCTATCTATCTATACCGATGTATATACCATATATACATACGTACACAACGATATATAAAGAAGATTCTTCTAATATGTATTTTTTCAAATAAAATTTTTTAATGTATTTATATAAATAGAGAAAGCATCTTTGTGGTGACAATGCATTGAGGTTGGGCAGTTATTTCAATGTGCATGTTTTTTATAAATCAGTGTAGAATGTCAAAATAACTGTGAATCTCATAAAGATAAGTTGTGTCAGTTTCCTAAGCATATTGATTTCTAAGGACATATGGATTTCGGGGTTTCTTTGTCTCAAATTCTCTCAATCTTTTGATCTTTCGGAATCATTATTCAGATATTAATTTATTATAACCTTTTAATTTAAAAACAAATTAAGGAAGACCAAAATCCATGTTAAATGGCAGCCGTTTCAAGGAAAACTTTCAGGGAAACCCCTATACTCAAACATAAAAGGCAGTAAATATTATCAACATACTGTAGTGTTTAGTATGGACGAGGTAGAACGCTCCACCAAAATTATCTCATATACTCTTCACAGGTCTTTGAGGTAGGCGCTTTTCTTATTCTCAGTGAGGAAACTGAATCTTAGGGGGGCAAAATATCCAACGTCACTCACTGAGGATTTAAATAAATAAGCTTATTTATTTTCATTGGTACATTTAAGAAAATAACTTTAAGTAGAGGTGGGAGCATGATCTATCTACACACTCAATGTGAGATTGCAATCACTCACATATACCTCAGAAATGAAAGATGAATCCTTTAAGAAAAATCCTTAATTTTTCATCTACAACAGTCAAAATTAATTTTTCTAATACACAGCTTTCAAAGTGTCAATTCTTTAACTTTTCATCTTCCTTATTTGGTGTAGGATGTGATTTCAAACTTATTTGTTGGACATTTTAAAATAAAAGAGAAAAGAGAGAGAAGAAAAATGTATTTTTAAAAATTTCTCCACGAATTTTCCCTGTTTTCTCTTGTCCTAATTCCATTTCTATCATGAGAGAATGATTCAGCCTCTCTTGGCCTTGGAGGTGACAGTCATAATGTAGACTCCTGGGAAATAAATATCTACATTTCTCTCTTCTCTACCATATCTTTTTTTGTGGCAATGTACTGTTGTTGAAAAATTGAACAGAAGATTAATATGTAAACAGTATATTTAGGTTGATGTAACTATATTTGTATATGTATATATTTTCTGTTGCTTGACTTGTGAAGACTTATGTAGCTGAGATTTGTAAAATATGTTATTTGTAGTTATTTTCTTAGAGCCAAAGATAATTCTTGGGCAAACTGAAGGCTGTATAAAGAATTTCAAGGCCTTGAGTTCAGATAAAATTAATGGCTGCGCTTCAGTAGCCTGGCAAAGTTCATTACCTAAAGCTAATGATTAGGTCAAACTCGTGGAATTCGAAAGTCTTAGGTTTAAGTCTTGGCTCTGCCTCTTACCAATTGTGTGACTTTCTTTAAGTTATTAAACCTCTCTAATCCTGTAAAACTGTATAACAGTATTTGCTATAGGGGTGTTTTAATTATGAGATAACACAAGAAAATCACTTGGCATTGTCCCTAAAATGTTGTAAGTGCTCACTGCAAACTTGCTCCTGCAATTACACCCATTAACTCCTTCATCTTTTGTCCATCTCTCCTTACTGTTATTATTATTTAAATTATTATGTAAATCTTCCCACCTTTAACCCCTACATCTACATCTAGTGCTGGCAGATTGAGTCCCAGGACCCAGTGGGGGTCCCACAGAACCAGCCAAGATGTTCCTGGCTGCCTGCAGGCTAGAAAAAAAATGCAAGCCAGCAGGAGGTGAAAGAGTTTATTGAAGGCTTAGAAAGGGTACAGATAGAGAGTCTGGGAGACTCAGAAAGAAAAGGAGGAAGTCTCATCTTTGTTTGGGGTCTGGGGTTTTTCTTGAGGATTGTGGTCTGGTGTATGTGTCCTTTCAGGCATCCAGGAACCCGTTAGAACAAAGACAAGGGCCCAGATATTACTCCTTTGCACCAAGGGTCTTGGTGTTCAGATGTCTAAAGCTGGTGGTCTGAAATACACTTTCACCTGGTCCTTCCTTAGCTGTCATCTATTCTAAAGAAATCATGAGCTCCCTGTCCCTTACAAGTAGCACATACACTATTTGCATTTTGAGGCATGGGGAAAGTGGGGGTGTGAGTCCTAGCAAGAATAGAAGCAGGAAAAGGAGAAAAACGCATGTTTTTATGGAGTCTTTCAGCTTTCCTCTCACATCTACACCCCTTTCTAGCCCTTGTCCTGCAATCTCTTACAGTAAAACTCATCAGAAGTATTGCTTAAAACACTGTTTGCTCTTTTTTCCCCTCCCATTCTCTTTAACAGACATTTTACTCAAGATTTCATCTCCATTTCTCTTCTGAGGTCACGTCAAGGTTACCAACAACTTTCATTTGACAAAAACAATGACCAGTTTCTAATCCTCATTTTACTGGACTAGCAAGCCATAATTAACAAAACGTATTCTTTTCTTCTGTGAAAATACTTGTTTACTTGGTTTTTCTCCTACCTCACTGGCAGCTTCTTTCAGTCTTGAATGTTGTGTTTGGTCCTCAGATACTTCTTCTCTCTATCTACCCTTGTAGTCCTGTGACGTTAGGAGAATTAGTGTGCCGACCGCTTCCATAGGGCCCTCTCAATTCCTGACCTTTCTCTCTGTTTCTGCTTATCTGTCTTCTCTGTCTATTCCTGTTGTGTGTGTGTGTGTGTGTGTGTGTGTGTACTCCTCTGCTTTCTCTCACATCACATGTCTAGCTTTTCAGTACATCTTGTTGTTTGAACTTACAATGTATATTCAGAATTCACCCACTTCTCACCATTTCAGATGCTATCAAGCCACTGTTAGCTCTTACAGGACTCCTCAAATAGCTCTCTGCTTGTTTTCTCTGTTTAATGGTCAAGGCAATGAAAGAATGAATAACAAGTAGCATCTATCGTTACTGTGTTTTTATATAATAACATCCAAGACTAAAGATGGATACAATTGCTACTATCTTGTGAAAGCCTGCCCTCTGCACCTCTTGTGAAGTCATTTCTTCTTAGCTGGAAGTGACATTGATCTATTCATTGAATCAACAACCCTTATCAAGTGCTTACTATTCAGTAGGATCTATACTAGGGAATGAAAAGATGAATTATTCACATTCACCATCCTCTGGGAGATCGGCATCTGGTAGATGATATGGGGATGGTTAGAGCACCCACAAAACATGAGACAAGACTGTTTCTGATTTTTTTTTTTTTTTGAGTGTCAGTGAGTGCGGCTAAGACCAAAAGCTGCTGTGTAAGAAACACTGCACCTGTGATCACAGATTATAACCTTAGATGTTGGTGATTCTGCTTTAAATATTCAACAACATGAGAGGAATTCTGAAACAGTTGGAAGCAGCACAGACATTGTCAACTTAGATACAGGAACATAATGTCGGATATTTGTTCGTTTAGTGACTGGGTCATTTCCTGCGAGCAGGACACAGTCCCTAGGCGATGGAACGAAGCCTTGATCCAAAACCAGACCATTTGTACAGAGTGTTGGTCCTCAGCAGACAGTGTTGGCACTCAGTCAGGGACAGACTGCGAGTTAAACATCTTGCCCCTGAGGCAAATTGATATCAATAGGAAGTAATACTTTTGGAGGCAGCAATTTCAAGCTCTGCAGGCAATGCCATGTTTCTTTTTAACTGTTACTTATTTTCTGGAATGTAATTCCGAGGAAATTATTGTGCTATTTTAGATTCCACAACTTTGGTTTTCTTCATAAGCACTTCATTTTTTTTTTTTTTTTAATTGTATGAAGGCTTTTCATTTTGTTAGGTCTGTTCTTTGAGGTATTCTGAGGTGGTATCTGGTGGTGGTGGTTCCTGCTGTACACTCATAAGTAGGATCATAAACAGCAGGTGCAGCACAGCTTCATGAACTGTCAAATTGGGTGTCTTAAGAATATGGCAGTTATTTCACTGAACACAAGCAATTGGTCTCTGTACCCTGGACATGACTCACTTTATTCCCATTCCTGAGACATTATGTTGTTAGATGTCCTAAAAAAAAATTTTATATTGGAAAACGAATTGACAGCTTAAAATGTTCAATCTAAATGTTAATAGTATGTTCTGTCATGTGTCAACTCAATTATTTTAACTTCTGAGGACAGTGTAGTGGACATCTAATGATTTTCTGCTCACTTTCCATCCCCTTAGTTCTTAAATCTATTACTGTCGTTTCAATCATGTGATTCTGGTAGAGGCTACTGTGGCTACAGTGATTGGTCTAGAATGCAGTACCTCACCCAGGTTGACTCCATTAAGATATTCCACTCCCTGACTACTATTATTTGCTCAAAGATGGGCAATTCACTCTACTTGTGCCAATAACCACACTTCCTATGGATTTTTAGAATTAACATTCACCAACAAGCATTTCAGTTCTTTTTCAGAAGTGAAGATTAGAAATATTAATAAGGCCTTTGGTATTCTTGCTTCCAAGTCAGTAGGAGAAACAAGATTGATTGAATAAAGTGGATGCATGCAGAGAACCAGAGGCAAGAAGCGGAGGGAGTGGATCCTGGCAATTTTCAAGTCCTTTGATCTAGTCATCCTATGGCTTACATACCCCTGCCCTTAACAAAAGTTGGTTACATGTGCCAGTAAATCCTTTGTATGAAACTAAGTTCAGGTGGATTTCTGTAATTGTAATTAAAATATGTCTGATAAAGACGGCAAGGATGATTTTTTTTTATATTTGCATTCTTTCTCTACAACCAGATGTAATCCTGTGCTCTTCAATGTTTTTCCAAAATATCCTTTATACTTTTTTTTTTAAAAAAACTGGTCACATGCTTTTCCGATTTTAAATAAACCAAATAATAGCCTGTTCATCTAGGCTGAAATGTGCCAAGTCAAGCATACTCATAAAATGTGCGTAAGTAAAGTCAGACAATTTAGATGTCAGGGACAAAGCTTATTTATTTTCATTGGTACATTTAAGAAAATAACTTTAAGTAGAGGTGGGAGCATGATCTATCTACACACTCAATGTTCTAGATAACTTCTTAATTAGACTAAAACCATTTATAAATGAAGTATCAGCTAACAAAAAAAAAAAAAAAAAGAAGGCTACCATAAGAACAATTGTTTTCGGTAGTACATCTGTACCATGCTATCATTAGTACTAGATACCTGATATTTGTTTTGCTAATATTCACATAGGACTAAAGAGAGGGGATTTTCTAAACCTTGTTTAAATACTGTTTAAATATTAATCTCCATCAAAGATAAATGTATTCAGGGATCCTCAGAGAAACAGAACCTATATGTATAGAGGGAGCCCTTTTCAACTTGTCACCCATATGCATCTTCTTAAAACATACTTAATTTCCGGGGCGCCTGGGTGGCACAGTCATTAAGCGTCTGCCTTTGGCTCAGGGCGTGATCCCGGCGTTCTGGGTTCAAGCCCCGCATCAAGCTCCTCGGCTGGTAGCCTGCTTCTCCCTCTCCCACTCCCCCTGCTTGTGTTCTCTCTCTCGCTAGCTGTCTCTCGCTCTGTCAAATAAATAAATAAAATCTTAAAAAAAACCCATACTTAATTTCCAAATGAAGATAATAGCGAAGTCAGAATTTCACCTAACATGATACAATTATCATGTGTATAGCTGAAAATGCACACTAATCTTCCCCAGGAGAGGAAGTAAAGTCCTTGAGTCATGTTTACTGATATCCTGAATGCTATGATGCAAATTGATAAAACTTACATACTGTAGTACAAAGTCGGTACATCCAATGTTATGTGATAATGACTAAGAAAGGATATAAAACAGGTAATTCATGCACACATGCACAAATATCTTCATAACAAATTAAAGAATAAAAGCACATAAAAATTACAGTTCTCATTTCTATAAATGGTCATGTAGTCATAACTCGTATTTATAACTACCTTCCTCTATTACCCATTCTGTATTCACTTTACCTTCAGCAAACTTATCAATGGCTGTGATTCTTTACCTGGTAGGGCTGCCCAAACCTTCATTCCTGAAGGGTCTGGACTACTAATAGTCCTGCCTGGATTGAGTTTAGTTTTCCATTAACCTTAATCACAGGGCATGATAATACTAGGAGACATCCTAAGGAATCATCTGTATTCCAGGCATAGTCGTCCTTACATCCATTGTAGAGATATACTCAAACCTTGATAGGATCAGTTGCCCCAGCCAGTATAGCAATCACTTCTTTGTCTGGCAATTCAGAGGCATGAGGAGAACCTATGCCCAGCTCTATAAGGTATTGCCACCTACCTGGCATTTTAACAGACTTCAAAGGGCCATTCTACCATTTTATCAAGGTAGCTGCTTCAGAATGGTGGGGAATATAGTAAGACAAATAAATTCCAGGAGTATGGGCACACTTTTGTGTGTGCCATTGCTGCACTTCTTTTGCTGTGAAGCAATGATGTGTGGAATACCCAGGCAATGAATAAGGCATTCTATAAGTCCATGCGTGGCAGTTTTTCCCCAGCTTTATTGATAGATAACTGACATATAACATTGTGTAAGTTGAAGGCATACATTGATTACTTGATATATGTATTACTGCAAAACGATTACCACAATAAGGTTAGTTAATACATCTATCACCTCCATAATTACTTTTATGTATTTATGTATGTATGTATGTATGTATTTTTGTGGTGAGAACTTTTAAGATTTATTCTCTTAGCAATTTTTTTTCTCTTAGCAATTTAGTATACAATATAGTATTGTTAACTATAGTTACCATGCTGTACATTAGATCCCTGGAACTTATTCATCTTATACAGACTTCCTCCACTATCCAAAAGTAGAATGTTCCTTTATAAGCCCAAATGGCATAAAGTGAAGAAGCAATTATCATAATTTATGTGGAAAAAAATTTGAGCATTTTGAGGCCCCCACCCTCAAAAAAAAAAAAAACAACCCTCTCTTAGGCTTTCTGATACCTTAGGATGGAATCCATATCCTGATAAAGGATACACAAAATAAATCGAGATAAAGCACAGATGCCTACACGCATGGTTTAAAACTATGGCAGCTTGATGCTGAGATGCTGAGTGTAGTTCCTAGGAAAGAAGCTTGTAGTGTTACTCTCACTGCTTAGGGTGCACGTTGCCTCTGTAACAGCTTGCTGCAAAACAAATGCTGAACACTATTTTCTCAAATCCTCTTTGGATTTCAAGGTAGCAAAAACAGGCACTAATGCAGGTCCTTTGTAAAAGCAAAGTGGTATAATGTGAACTTTTGAAAAGCAGGGGATTCCTGTGCCCAGAAGTTTTTACCCTTTGACCACATTTATCCATTTCTTTCCTCCTCCTACTGCACACCTAGCAACCACCAATCTACTCATTGATTCTATGAGTTCTTTTTTTTTAAGATTCTACATATAAATGAGATGATATAATATTCATCTTTTCTCTGTCTTATTTCACTTAACATAATGCCTTTAGCATCCATCCATATTGTTACAAATGGCAGGCTATCCTTCTTTTATGATTGAATAATATCCCATTGTATACGTATACAGCATCTTTATATAGTCATCCATAAATGGACACTTGGTTTGTTTCCATGTCTGGCTGTTATAAATAATGCTAGGGGTATAGACATCTCTTTAAGATAGTAATTTCATTTCCTTCCGACATACACCCAGAAGTGTGATTGCTGGGATCATATGGTGTTTTTATTTTTAATTTTTGAGGAATCTCTATACAGTTTTCCATGGTGGTTCACCAACTTACATTCCCACCAACAGTGCATGAGGGTTCCCTTTTCTCTACCTCCTCACCAGCATTTGTCATATCTTGTATTTTTTATAATAGTCATTTTACCAGGTGTGAGGTGATATCTCATTGTGTTTGATTTGCATTTACCTGGTGATTAGTGCTATTGGGCACCTGTCCACGTATCTGTTGGCCATCTGTATGTCTTCTTTGGAAAAATATCTATTCAGATCCTCTGACCATTCGTAAAATTATTATTACTATTGTTTTTTGTTATTGAGTTGTATAAATTCTTTATATATTTTGGATATTAACTCCTTATCAGAAATATGACTTGCAAATATTTTCACCCATTTGGTAGTTTGCGTTTTCATGCTGTTGATGGTTTCCTTTGCTGTGCAGAAAAACTAGCAGGTCTTTGGGTCACTCAGTAAATGGGCCAGAATAATGCACCCAAATGAGGAATGTGTTACCTCCAAAATCCAGAGTGGTCCACTATGCATTGTGCCTCCTTTTTGGTTGTAGAAGGATCCAGATACAATAACTTATATTTTACCCTAAAAGAGAGCTATTTTGCCACGTCCTATACCCCTGGACCCTAGAAATTTCACTAAGGTAGAAGTAACATGAATTTTTGTTGGACATATTTTCTATCTTCTGATATTCATATATCTTACCAATAAGATTAAAGTAGTTGCTACTTCTTGCTCACTGGTCCAGTCAACATAATGTCATCAATGTAATGGACAAGTGTGATATCTTGTGGAAGGGGAAAACCATCGAGATCCCTACAAAGTAAATTATGACATAGGGCTGGAGAGTTAGCTAAAATAGGACAGTGAAGGTATATTGCTGGCCTTGCCAGCTGAAAGCAAAGAGCTTCTCATGGTCTTTATTGGCATATATGGAGAAAAAAGCATATGCCAGATCAATAGCTATGTACCAGGTACCAGGAGATGTGTTAATTTGCTTGAGAAATGAAACCCCATCTGCTACTGTAGCTGCAAATGAAATCAACACCTGGTTAAGCTTGTGACAATCTATTGTCATTCCCCAAGATCCATCTGACTTCTGCAGAGGCCAAATAGGTGAGCTGAATGGGGATGCAGTAGGATTCACCACCTCTGTGTCCTTCAAGTCCATGATGGTAATTGTTAATTTTTCCAATCCTTCCAAGGATGTGGTATTGCATTTAGTTTACTGTTTTCTTAGGTAGAGGCAGTTCTAATGGCTTCCACTTGGTCTTTTGCACAAAAGCTATTCCACAGTTTAGGGAAACAAATTATGCATTCCAGAAATAGGGAAATAACCACAGATGGGTTCGAGGACTTACTAGGCCCACTGTAAGGTGGACCTGAGTTAAAATTCCATTGACCACCTGACCTCCATAAGCCCCTATTATGACTATTGGGCCTCAGTGACATTTGGGGTCTCTTGTAATTAGTATCATTCAGAACCAGCGTTCAGAATTTCTCAAAGTGTCTGACTATTTCCTTTTCTCCAATGCACAATTACCCTTGTAAAAAATTGTAGGTCCCTTTGGAGAAGGCTGGGATAAAGATTAACAGTATAAATTTAGTAGTGTACTAGGGCCCTTCTTCAAGGCAAACTGCCCTCCCTTTGCTGAAGGAATTCTGGGTCTGTAAACTAGCTAAAGTCTGGGAATTGATTGAGAGGCCAAGACTGACTATATTTATGATTCAGGTTAGACTATTCACTTGACCTATGAAATAAGATCAAATCAGACTTTTGTACACTTTCTTTTTCATTTCCAGAATCACAGTGGTCAATTAACCAATGCCATAAGTCTGCTCAAAGTCAGACTATTCTAATTGTTGCTTTGACTCTCCTGTCCGATTGAGTAACCATGCCTACCTTACCTTTGACTACCTTCCTCTACATTAAGCAAAGGCAGGTCCACCATTTCCAATTCACTTCACTTGGGCCATCTTTTGGTTCATGGTTTAGCCAACTAACCAAGCAAACCCTCTCTTCTTTTACTCCTCAGGTTGTAACATTAAATGCAAAATCTGTTTTGTTTTGTTTTGTTTTAAATCCTTTGAGACTTTATTGAACTGCTATAGTACATCATTAGTGTTTGATGTAGAGTTCAATGATCCATTGGTTGTGTATAATACCCACGTTCCATGCAATACGTGCCCTCCTTAATACCCATCACCAGGCTAGCTCATCCCCCACCCCCCTCCCCTCTAAAACCCTCAGGTTGTTTGTTTTGTGAGCCCATAACAATAAATTTGGCCTGATTCAACATTATGTTCTTTCCTCCATTATCCTACACCCTTAGCATCCATTCCCACACATATCTCCCAGATTTCTGTCTCATAAATTAAAAAATTCAAGCAGTTTCTTTGGAGTGTAGCATTCCTACTCATGGGTCACACCTTACCTTTAAGGGCCTGCTGGGACTTGAGTCTGATCACATGGGTAGAAGCAAAGAGAGGAGTGGGGGTGAGTCCTGAGCAGAATCAGCATTGCCTTGTCTGGCAAATGGCTCAGGGAAGGCTATTCCCATTTCCTTGGGCAATGCAGGGTTAATCTCCTCAGATGGGAGCGGAGGCTACCATTGGGTACGGAAAGGCCTCCTCCACTGACCAAGAAGTCTCCTCAGCATTTAGGTGCTCAAAGATTCCAGTGCATTAGGATCTTCCACAATTCCCATTCCAATTTATAGGATCCCATTTGTTCCCAGTCACTGCCCTCACATTAACAGTGGACACTCTATGAGCCTGGGGGTTTATACTGCTTTGTAATTCGGCCAGGCACAAGATCAGATTCGGTGTTTGATTTTCGGCAGTCAGCCCAGCAGCTACTGTGTCTCCTTCAGGGTATGCAGAGAAGCTTTTGTGTCATTTATGCAGCACTTGGGCTAATAATTCAAATTCCTGAGCTCATCCTTTCCTTTCATTACATTGTCCAGTGATATCAACTTCATTATATTTGTTAGTTTTCCAAAATTGTTTGAAAGTGTCATATGTATATTTCCCCAGTTTCTTGCTTCTTATAAGTGGTTCATTAGGAATATACAACAGAGATATTTTGCGTATGTCCATTATTCATGCCAGATACCAGTGCTCTCTTTATTGTTAGGAATATAGGCAATATCATCTTCAAATATAATCAGATTGTAAGGCCAATTCCAGAAACCACAGAACTAATTCAGAAAACTCATCCTTAAAATTCTGTTCCTCTACAACCACTTTCAGTACCAAAATCAATGTCAGGGTACTTTATAGAGAGAACAAAACTATATAATATGTATATTATAGGCATGTGATATGGAGACTGAGAAGTCTTTAATCTGCTGTTTACAAACTGGAGACCCAAGAAATTCAGTCTTAGAGTTCTAATCTAAGTTCGGCAAGCTGGAACTAGGAGAACTGATGGTATAAGTCCCCGTCCAAGAGCAGAATACTGATGTCTATGTTCATGCTGTCAGGTGGAAAAAGAATTCTTCCTTTCTTCTCTTTTTCATTCTATTCAGACTCTGAACAGATTGGATGATAGCCATTCACATTGAGGTGGATAACCGGCATTGCTCAGTCTACCAATTCAAATGTTAATCTCTTCTGGAAACACCTGCACAGATGCAGCCAAAATGTTTAACTAGATATCTGTGTATTCCATGACCCACTCAAGGTGATGCATAAAATTAACCACAGTAAATGTCAGCGAACTCATCTAAAAGGATGTTTTAATTGCTTCTCACTAGAGGGTGATGATCCCATTTGAAATAACAAAGCAATTATAATCCCCTTCTCTTTTTTGGTACCTCTCCTGTAGCAGCTATATTTTTGTACTTTCTATCATAGACATTTTTGGACATATTTCACTTTTTCTTACTTGACCATAGACTCTTTAGGACAGAATCCATATTAGGATACCTACACATTAGGAAATAAGTTCTGGCATATAATAAATGTTCAGGAAATGAAGAAATCTTATTATTCTCACACAATAAATTTAGCAAGAAAGAATATTCAAATTTAATCAGAGGGTTCAGATGGGAAATAAGACAAGCTTAGAATTCTACTTACCACAGAGTAGGAATCTGTGTGTGTGTGTGTGTGTGTGTGTGTGTGAGAGAGAGAGAGAGAGAGAGAGAGAGAGAGAGAGAAAACGGGTGTTGGGCTACGTGAACACAAAATAGTAACAGAAAGGAAAATATTGAGAACAATGAAATAAATGAATATTTTTCTATTCTTTTTTTAGTCCTCTCTTTAGTGTGGCTTAGTAATTAAGTACACTGGGGTCAATGCTTCTATGTGAGTTCTCCATTCTACAGTAATCATCTAGGGAAACCATTAATACACAAAATATTTTGGAACTGTTTCTGGAATTAGTACTTTCCAAATTTGTATCACTTTTTAAATAGCCTTAATCATCATTTTTCTTTTTTAGAATAGAACTGATTTTGGGGGAAAATGTAAAAAGTCAGTATTATTTTATGTTTTCCGAAAAGATTAATATTTGCCAAAGGCTGATGAAATTTTCAAGCTAGGCAATATCATTTGGGGTAAAAAAAAAATAAGGTACAACTAAACACAACTTAGATTTCATTATATGGCCTGAAAACTGCTCAAAGGAAATATAAATGAGATTTCAAATGTGTTGTGACTAAGGGCAATCACTGGAATATGTGGTTACAATTTGTATATTTTGGACATTTATTCGATACTTAATTGTGGTTTATTTATCAGCTTTGTACCTTACCTACTTTCAAGTAGGATTTAAAACACTGATTTTATGTATATTTGTTTTTAATACTTAAACATATCAGAGCAAAATATTTATGTTTTGTTGACATTTTACTTTAATGAAAATTCTCCTGTGTTGTAACCAAAAGATTTCCTGTCATGAAAATATATTCTACAATTAGTAGACTTAGAATTAGTCTCCTAAAATCTCTCCTCTGATGACAGTTTTTTTCCTTCCTTGAGATAGTCCCAGATTGCTGATTTAGTCAAGTCAAAATTGTTTTGATTTTTAATATCATGCAAGTGCCCTCTCAGAGATGTTTTCAGAACTCCCTGAGGGAGACCCACAATTTCCTAGGGCAATTTATGATGTAAAAGGACATGAAAGCAGCAGGCTCTCCACACTGAGGAGAGGTTGCTTGTTTTCTCAGTGTATGATAGGATTAGTGGTATTTCCTGATTTTATTCTAAAAGCCAAAAATACTGCTGCTCTGTCTGGAAAATATCTGCTTTTTTTTTTTTTAATTACTTCTTTGGTTTTTTGCTTAAATAATGAGCTAAACTGTTTCCAAGTGCACAGTAGTACATGCAGAACAATAGAAGAACTTTACATTTCTTCTGGAAAAACACATAGAAATTCTGAATTAATTGTATGTTGTAAATAAAGGGTTATAGACAACATTTATAACATCATCTTGTATCCTTCCATCAGTTGTGACCAGAAACAGTAGTGTGTCTCCTCATTCTCTTGCATGATTGTGTAATAGAGATTTGTTACATTCCAGTTTCCAGAAATAGATAATTGGAAGAGATTTGTAGAAAGTTTTAGGTAGACTATTTTTTATTATAAGAAACAGAATAGGGGCGCCTGGGTGGCTCAGTCAGTTAAATGCCTGCCTTCAGGTCATGATCCCTGGGTCCTGGGGTCAAGCCCCACATCAGGCTCTCTGCTGAGCAGGGAGTCTGCTTCTCCCTCTCCGTCTGCCCCTCCCCCCCAGCTCGTGCACTCTCTCTCTCTGCTTCAAATAAATAATTAAACTTAAAAAAAAGAAACACAATATATGTGCAGTTTATAAGAATATCTCTTTTATTTTATTTTTTTCTAAGATTTTATTTATTTGACAGAGAGAGAGAGAGAGAGAGAGCACAAGCAGTCGGAGCAGTAGAAGGAGAGGGAGAAGCAGGCTCCCCGCTGACCAGGGAGCCCAATGCAGGGCTTGCTCCTGGGCCCTGGAATCATGACCTGAGCCAAAGGCAGATGCTTAACTGACTGAGCCATCCGGGCATCCCCATAGCTTATTTTATTGTGTTTCACTTTATTGGGTTTATAGTGTGTCTTTTACAAATAGAAAGTTCAAGACTTGAGTGGAGGAAGTCACTGCAGCTGTGGTGGGAATAACAAAGGAGCTAGAGTTAGAAGTGGAGCCTGAAGATGGGACTGAATTGCTGTGATCTCATGATCAAACTTGAATGGATGAGGAGTTGCTTCTTATGGCTGAGCAAAGAAAGTGGTTTCTTGAGATGGAATCTACTCCAAGTGAAGATGCTGTGAAAGTTGTTGAAATGACAACAAAGGATTCAGAATACTACATAAACTTAATTGATAAAGCAACAGCAGTGCTCGACAGGATCGACTCCAATTTTGAAAGAAGTTCTATGTGAGTAAAATGCTATCAAACAGCATCACATGCTACAGAGAAATTGTTCATGAAAGGAAGAGTCAATCGATGCAGCTTACTGCTTTGTTGTCTTATTTTAAGAAATTGCCACAGCTACCCTGACCAGCAACCACTACCCTGATGAGTCAGCAGCCATCAACATGGAGACAGGACCTTCCACCAGCAAAAAGATTACAACTTATTGAAACTCAGATGACTGTTAGCATTTTTAGCAATAAAGTATTTTTAAATTAAGTTGGGTACATGTTTTAGACATACATAATACCATTGCACACTTAATAGACTATAGGATAGTGTAAACATCACTTTTGCAAGCACTGGGAAACCCAAAAATTCATTCTGACTTGCTTTGTGATGAAATTTGCTTTATTGTGGTGGTCTGGAACTAACTCCATAGTATCTCTGAGGTATGTATTTCTAAAAGCTAGAGTTGGAAAGATGTCAGTCCTGGTGAATGCTCTTGTTCTTCTTCATATGGCCTTTCACATTGCCATTCTGTTTCAAGGCTGTTCCAGTCCCCTCTGTCATCTCCATTTTTCTCTCCTGTGGATTGGCTTCCTCAGGTTATTCACAGGGTTTGCTCTTATAACTTTATTTGAGGGGCGCCTGGGTGGCTCAGTTGTTTGAGTCCGACTCTTCATTTAGCTCAGTTCATGATCTCAGGGTCATGAAATCAAGCCCCACGTCAGGCTCCACACTCACTGGGGAGTCTGCTTGAAGATTCTATCCTTCTGCCCCTCCCCCTACTCTCTCTCTCTCAAATAAATAAATAAATAAATCTTTATGATTTTATTTGGGACTTACTCTTCCAGCTCCAGCTTTTTCTTTTAACCAAATTTATTGTCTGGAACAACTTATTTAACATTCCAAGAGAGGGAATCTGGATCAGTTCATGTTTTAGAGCCAAGCTGTGGATTGAAATTAGCCATGGGTGGAGAGAGTGGGCCTGGGGAGTACTATATGAGAAAATATGTCCTCCTCTCATCTGCGCCTACAGTGGGGATTGTGTGCTGAGTAGCTTCTCTCAGAAGGATTAACAGGTAGCTAGGTAATATAAACAAACACAATACAAAGTGTTTTTTCAACTTTCAAGTCATATGGGATGCTGCCATTTAAAAATTATAGTCACTGGGACACCTGGGTGGCTCAGCCAGTGAAGCGTCTGCCTTCAGCTCAGGTCATGATCCTAATCAAGGTCCGGGATCAAGCCCCACATAGGGCTCCCTGCTCAGTGGAGAGCCTGCTTCTTCCTCTCCCTCTGCCCCTCCCCACCACTGGTGCTCTCTTTCTTGCTTTCTCTTGATCTCTCTGTCTCAAATAAATAAAAATCTTTAAAAAAATTTTAAAAATAAAAAATTATAATCACCTAATCATTAAGGTACACAAATTTTTGACTATAATAAATCAAAATTATTTTTAAGTAAAAAGAAATTTAAATAGTGAGGTGAAATGATAATGGATCTAAAAAAGATATGGAAATGAAACAAAGTTATGTCTAATGAACAGTCAGGAAACTGATTAAATAGGTATTTGTTGTTTTAACAAGAAATCCATAATTGTACATCTTAATTTCATATATGTATTTAAAAGAAAACCAAATAAATTTAATAGGTGTTTATGGCATGAAAATTTAAAATGGAGGCTTACAGTTTAAGCTAGGAGTTTTTGAGTCAAACTTTAGAGTCATATTTGATTCACCTCTCCTTATACCCAAGGAATCACAAGTTTATATTAATTCTACTTTTCTAATATTAGTGACATTTTTTATTAGGCTTTCAGGTCATGTAAACTTTGAATTATTGTTCTGTCTTTATCTGGCACATTTTCTTTTATGTGTCTTCAGAGACATTAAAACATTAAACATTTATATTCACAAATATTATGGGAAAATTAAGTATGTAAAGTAGAACTAACAAAGTTACTAAAGAACATACATGCGGCTTCAAATGATTTTAGACTTTAGAGACAAGGAGATATTAATTTAACTAAACTTTGAGAAATCTTTATACCAGAAACATTAATATAATCATTTTTCAAAGTTGGATAACTTTGCCATAATTAATGTGCTGAAATTATTTTAATAGCACATTCATGTATATTATGCACATTTATAAGTTGGGCAACTTTATCATGATTGATATGCTGAGATGATTTTTAACTGCATATTATGTACCTTATCCCAGGTCCCTTAAAATGATTACATTCAAATTTAAATGGTTTTACTCTATTAAAATGTATTTATAAGCCAACATTATCAACATTTAAATGTGAAGTCTTAAAACTCCAGAATGCTTAACTGAGATTTTACTGGAACACTTTCTCCAAGTGGTTACTTAATTCACATTTATCAGAATTACCTTAGATGCCTGCTAAAATGGGAATTGCTGGCCTTCCACTTTAATATACATAAAATGGACGCTATTAAAGGTGGAAATCTTATGAAACTATGTTTAGAGCAAGATCCATGTGGACTTCTTATGTACATTAAAGTTTAAGAATCACAGATTATAACATGAAACACATCTTGACCTGACTTCAACATTGTTTAATAAACATCCAAAACGTTTTAAAAACTTCTCAGTGCAACCCTGCATTCATGTATTGGTTTTGTCTTTGTTTTTGTTTTTATTTTGGTAAAAACTACTTCAGTTAATAGACATGATTCAGGTAAATATTTGGATATCTTTACTTCCGTGCTAAGGTAATAATTACTTCCAAACTAACGAAGCATCTAAACCTCCTAACGCCACAAAACTCTCAGGATCCCTTGAACATGGTTGATATTAAGACTTAATTCAAATTCTGTATCTTCACTCAGCTGACCTTTTGTTTTTAAGTCAGTTGCTAAGAATGTAGTTATATGACATTTTAAAATAGGTTGAAGGTATTCTAATCCCCCTCTGCTCCCCCACCACACCCTAGGTCTGAGTAAAAAGTACAACACATGTGGACACACACTCACATATAAATACACGTAATATTTCTTTTATTTAATTGATGAATTCATGTTTTTGGTAGAGAAATCATTTTATAGATTTGAATTTCCTTAGCCAATAAGATACCTCACGTGTATTATCACATTTGCCAACTTATGGATGGGTGCAATTTTATTTTCTATGACCTTTCAAAATTTTTCTATGCTGGATAATCTTCAAATGAACATTTTAACTTTTTGAAAGATAAATACCTAAGTTTTGTCAAAATTACTTTTGAAATTTTCCCTCTTAATATTGTTGATTCTTGGGGCAACTGGGAGGCTCAATCGTTAAGCATCTGCCTTCATCTCAAGTCATGATCCCAGGGTCCTGGAATTGAGCCCTGCATCAGGCTCCCTGCCCAGTGGAGAGCCTGCGTCTCCCTCACCCACTCCCCTGCTTGTTTTCCCTCTCTCACTGTCTCTCTCTCTGTCAAATAAATAAATAATATATATATATGATACATCATATATATATATATATATATATATATATATATATATATCTGATATAAATGTAGTAATCCAAAGGGGCATCTGCACTCCAATGTTTATAGCAGCAATGTCCACAATAGCCAAATTATGGAGAGCGCAGATGTCCATCAACAGATGAATGGATAAAGAAGATGTGGTATATATATATACAATTAAATATTATGCAGCCATGAAAAAATGAGATCTTACCATTTGCAATGACATGGATGGAACTAGAGGATATTATGCTAAGCAAAATAAGCCAATCAGAGAAAGACAATTATCATATGATTTCACTGATATGTGGAATTTGAGAAACAAGGCAGAAGATCATAGCGGAAGAGAGGAAAAAATGAAACAAGAAGAAACCAGAGAGGGAGATAAACCATAAGAGACTCTTAGGAAACAAACTGAGGGTTGCTGGAGTGGAGGTGGGGGGAGGGATGGGGTGGCTGGATGATGGACACTGGGGAGGGTATGTGTTGTGGTGATCACTGTGTGCTGTGAAAGAATGATGAATCACAGACCTGTACCCCTAAAACAAATAAAACATTATGTGTTAAATTTATATATATCTATATATCTATATCTATCTATATATCTATATATAGTTGATTCTTCCTCTTCATCCAAAGTACTTATTATAATACTTTTAGAATTATAAGTTTAAAAAGTAAAGTATTTCAGAGTATCCTTGGTTTTTAGTTTCTTTGTTTACCAAGATAACTTAGTTCTTTTCCCATGGATTACCTGATTTTGTACTATTAAGATTGTGTTTCAATCAGTGTAATTTCTTTCTCTCTTAAATTTTTTATTTGATAAAATATTCCAGTAAATAAATTCTACCTGTTGTAATATATTTCCAGTGATATTGTCTTTTAATTGATCCAATGCAGCAGTTCTCAAATTTTTGGTTTCAGGACCACTTTACACTCAAAAACTTTTGAGGACCCCAACAAACTTTCGTTTATGATGGTTATATTGATCTGTATTACCCATATTATAAATTAAAACTGCAAAAACATAAGGTATATATTTATTCACTTAAAAATATCAACAAGCCCATTACAGGTTAACAGATAAAATTTTTATAAAAAATAATTATAATGTCCAAACCAAAATTTATTGAGGAAGGGTATTATTTCACATGTCTGCAAATCTCTTTAATGCCTGGCTTAATAGAAGACAGCTGGATTCTCAGATCTGCTTCTGTATTTGAACTATTGTGACATCACATGACTGACATCTAATCATTGGAAAACTCCACTGTACTTTTGTAAAAGATATGAAGGTGAAAATGGCAAATAATATTTTAACATTATTACAAAAACTATTTTGACTTTAAATACCCCAAAAAGGTCTTGGGGACTCCTAGGACTGCAGTTTGAGTACTGCTGTTCTGGAGAAGCACACATTGGACCTTAGCATCTTTTATTTACCTAGAATGGAAAGGTCTAGGTAAAACGTATCTCCATCTTTTCTGTACTCTTTGTACATTTCACTGGCACCATAACATAACCATAACTCTTTCTATAGAACAGATCTCTTGGGTCCCTTTACAGATGTTTAGCTAATAAAATTCCTGAAGGATCTCATGATTAAGACAAGCTGAGGTGAGTAATTATTCTGCTATATGTTATTGAGAAAGTATTTTAAATGTGGGTACTTTCATGTCATATAATTGTAAAATGAAGTGTTTGGACTAACTGTTATTGATTTTCCTTTAAAGGAATAACTTTTTGATTCCATCACTTTGACTCTACAAGAGAGATAACTGCCACGAAAGCAAATGCTACCATAAAGAACATTGATAGCAGTATTTAATCTTAGGTAACTTAATTAGTCTTGCTATACTTGGTGTGGTAGTCTCATTCCATTTTTTCATACTTTACTTTTTACTGAATTGTAGAAGCCGTATTTTTGAAAGACCACTGACAAAGAATGATCTGTATAGAGAACAATCATGGAAGAAAAAGTCCTAGAAATCTTTTTTTTTTTTTTGAGGATAATTTAATTCTATCAATCTATCAATATATCTATATTAAATACAGGTTTAATTCATGCTGTTCTAAAAGTTCAAGCATTAAAAAAGCATGAAAGTAAAAGCGAATGTGTTTTTCTCCATTAGCTTTCCATTTTCCAGATATATTCAATGCTTAATTTCCTGTATATTCTTAGGGGAATTATTAACGAGTGGGAGTGTCCATACATATACACACATATCTTCTCTCTAATCTATACCTTTACCTACTCTCCCACTGAAATCTCTTTCTTTGAGTATTTTCTATGTGAAAAGACTTCTGGTTGCTGATGATACAGTTGTAAGTAAAAACGATCTAACTTTTCTACTTATAATATTAAATTTTCTATAAGTGAGATGGGTACATAAGAAAGAGAAGACTTCTAAAATGGTACTCTGAGGACCTTGGTGAATCTGCTTTCCATGGAAACAAAAAAAAAATGGGAAAAAATGGCAAAACAACTAAAATCAACCATTTCATAACTTTGAAAATTATCCAAACTATAGAACAAACTACAGATCATCTATCCATGAGAAATTACTTATCCTTTGGAAGCCAGCAGGACCTGTAGTGCTTTGACTTTGAGTTATTCCCGTCACCCCTCCATCCCTAGTACAGTGGTGTGGGAGTTTATGAAAAGCCAGCAGTCTTGCCTCCCAATGTAAGGACTGATCTGTTTTAGAGTTATATTTAAAAACTGTATCCCCAGGGCACAGTCAATATTTTGCCTGGACGAGCAGCTTCTTAGAAAATATCCATTCCTGAGGTGCTGTGGCTATTTGATTTGACTCAGAGCTCAACATAGCGCAAAAAGCTATCCCTAGGGCATAGCAGTCTGAAAGTAATAGCAGTCTATTGCCAACATCAAAGCTGCCTAAGGCTGTTATTTCAGTTGGGAAAACAAGAGCTTAGTTAAAACTTTAAAGGCAAGTCCTAGAGAACTAAATGACCACTAGGAACTTTGAAAAGCTCCAACATATCCCTGGGATCAAGAAAGAAAGTTACACTCATACAGGACTTTCTGTATGCTCAGGAAAGACCTGGAAAAGGAAAAGGTCCCAGTCACTTACCTCTGTCTGAACTTAAGGCCCCATGTAAGCAGGAAGTGAAATTATAAACTGCTTAAAACTTGAAAGCATGCCTTTTCACACAAATTTCCTTGGCAAAGAAGAATAGACATGCAGGCAAGCATTTAAAGAATTCTGACTTATCATTGCTTGACTACTAAATTATACTGATCTTGGGCTGAATCCAAGATGCAGGCTTAAAAATAAAAATAAAAACTTAACAAATGGTAGTTGGGAACTCAATAGCCACACACTGCAGGGAAAAGAGAATCTACAGAATTGGTCAGAAAAAGTCCTTTAAAATAATTAGAAACAACAAGAAAAGCAATAGCCGCAGTAACACAACACAAACAAACCTTCCGGGGTGAGAAAGGAATCTGTTATTAGAGTTGCTACAATGTAATATCTACAATGACCAGTTTTCAACCCAAAATTATAAGATAAAAAAGTATGTTACATACCTAGGGAAAAAGGTAGCCTATAGAAAATGTCACTGAGGAGACCCAGATGTTGTATTTAATAGACAAGGAATTAAAAGCAGCTATTTTAAATATGTTCAAGGAACTAAAGGACACCATGATTAAAGAATTAAAGAAAAGCACAACAATTATGTCTCACCAAATACACAATATTAACAAAGAGATAGAAATAATAAAAAAGAAATCAAATGTACAATCTAGAGTTGACAGTACAATAATTAAAATTTAAAATTCACTAGAGGACATTAACAACAGATTTTATCTGGCAGAAAATAATTATTGAACTTTAAATATGTCCATAGAGATTTTCCAGTCTGAGGAACAGAAAAATGCAAAAAAATAAAGAGAACATTAGAAATTATGGCATACCAACAACTATACCAACATCCACATAATGGGAGTTCCAGAAGGAGAGGAGTAAAACAAAGGGTCATAGAAATTATTTGAAGAAATAATGGTCCCAAACGTCCCAAATATAATGAAAAACATTAACCTACATATTCAAGAAACTCAACAAATTTCAAGTAAACTCAAAGAGATCCACACTTATCCATATCATTATCAAATTGACAAAAGTCAAAGAAAAGAAAATCTTGAAAGTTTCAAAAGAAAAATGATGTATCACATATAAAGAATCCTCAGTGAGATCAACAGGTGACTTCTCACGGAGGCCATAAACCAGAGGGATGGCAATTTTAAAGTAGTAAAAGGAAAAAACCTACTAATTAAGAATTCTATATTCAGCAAAACTCTCCTTCAAAATGAAGGAGAAAGTAAGACATTCCCAGATAAAAACTGAGAGAACTCATTGCTAGAAGAACTGCCCTATAAGAAATACCAAAGGGAGTCCTTCGTGCTGAAAAAAAGGGGCATTAAATGATAACTTGAATCCACATGAAGAAATGAAAGGCACTGGTAAAGAGAACTACACAGATAAATGCAAAGACAACATCAATGTATTTTTGTTTGTAACTCTTTTCTTCTCAGTGATTTAAAAGGCAATTCATAAAGCAATAATTATAAAACTTGGTTGGTGGCTTATACTGTATGAGGATGTAATTGTACAAAGTCTGGAGGTGGAAACAGAGGTTATGTTGAAGAAAAATTTTTGTATAATATTGAAATTAAGTTAATATTAACCTGAAATAGGTGATTTTATATTAAGATGCTAATTGTAATCCCCAGGTAACCACTAAGAAAATAAAAGAGGGAGTCATGTATTTGATGTCAGACATTTCTTTGAAAAGTCACCCATCATAGAAAGGAGAGATCACACTCTAGATCACAGAGAAAGGACTGGATGTTTGAAGTTACAGGGAAGGAGTTTTAACTGCATTACAAAAAAAGACTGAGGGGCGCCTGGGTAGTGCAGTCGTTAAGCATCTGCCTTCGGCTCAGGGCATGAATCTGGCGTTCTGGGATCGAGCCCCACATCGGGCTCCTCCGCTGGGAGCCTGCTTCTTCCTCTCCCACTCCCCCTGCTTGTGGTCCCTCTCTCGCTGGCTGTCTTGTCTGTCAAAATAAATAAATAAAATCTAAAAAAAAGAAAAAAGAATTATTGGAATTGCTTGTTAATGAAATGGGATGGCTAAGAAAAAAAATGAGATTTATATCAGCATAAATTTAGTTTTAAGAAACGCTGGATGCTTTAGTATGTTAGAAAGAAAATCACAGGCCAAAAGGGAGTCGCTTAGGTCAGGCCATCCACCAAACCCAGGCTTAATGCCTAACCTAATTGTACTTTCAACCTCCTCCACAAAGGTCATCTTAACTGATCTATCAAGAATTTTCTGGTCAGGGGCGCCTGGGTGGCACAGCGGTTGGGCGTCTGCCTTCGGCTCAGGGCGTGATCCCGGCGTTATGGGATCGAGCCCCACATCAGGCTCCTCCGCTATGAGTCTGCTTCTTCCTCTCCCACTCCCCCTGCTTGTGTTCCCTCTCCCGCTGGCTGTCTCTATCTCTGTCAAATAAATAAATAAAATCTTTAAAAAAAAAAAAAAAGAATTTTCTGGTCAGCACCAATGAGGTAGTCTGTCACGAAGCCTCTCCATCTCCTAAAGGAAGATGAAGTAAACCATCCAATGAGACCCTTTTGTCCCCAAAGAAAGGTGACCTCACCTGAAATAATCCTTTCTCTCTGTTTATGACTTCCTTGCCCTGCCTTTAAAAACCTTTTCCTTTCTGTAGCCTTTTGGAGCTGCCCCCCACTTGCTAGACGGAATGCTTCTTGATTTATGAATTGATTAATAAAGCCAATTAGACCTTTAAAATTCACTTGGTTGAATTGTTATTTAACAAGTATTATTTCAATTTGGAAATGAGGGGTCTAATGTCAATTTTTTTATTCTCAAGGTTTGGTAAAAAAAGAGAATATTTGTCAGTAGAACCTCATTAAGACAGTTTTGACATTTGAAATAAAATAGAAAAACCGTCACAAATATTAAAACCATTTTACTTACCTTTCTTTTTAAAAATTTTTTTATTTAAATTCAATTTAATTAATGTATACTGTATTATTAGTTTCAGAGTAGAATTTAATGGTTCATCAGTTGTATATAACAGCCAGTGCTCATTACATCACGTGACCTCCTTAACGCCTATCACCTAATTATCCCTTCCCCTCACCTACTTCCCCTCCAACAACCCTCAGTTTGTTTCCTAGAGTTAAGAGTCTCTTATGATTTGTCTCCCTCTGTGTTTTCATCTTATTTTATTTTTCCTTCCCTTTCCCTATGTTCATCTGTTTTTTTTCTTAAATTCATGTATGAGTGAAATCATATGGTATTTCTTTCTCTGATTAACTTACTTTGCTTAGCATAATACCCTCTAGTTCTATCAATGTCCTTGCAAATGGCCAATATTTCATCCTTTCTTTTTTTTTTTTTTTAAAGAATTTATTTATTTATTTGACAGAGACAGCCAGCAAGAGAGGGAACACAGTCAGGGGGAGTGGGAGAGGAAGAAACAGGCTCCCAGCAGAAGAGCCTGATGTGGGGCTCGATCCCAGAACGCTGGGATCACGCCCTGAGCCGAAGGCAGATGCTTAACGACTGTGCCACCCAGGCGCCCCAAGATTTAATCCTTTCTGATGGCTGAGTAGTATTTCATTGTATATATATATATATATATATATATATACACCACATCTTCTTTATCCATTCATCTATTGATGGACATCTGGGCATTTTCCATTATTTTGGCTCTTGTGGACATTGCTGCTACAAACATTGGCCACTTACCTTTCTTTAACATTTGGAATATAAATTTGTTCTAGGCACCTTATCCTTTACACAGAATTTAACTTAATTTAATTTAATTGCATTATTACCACTGATCATGTTAATCTGCAGTAGTTGATATAAGACAACTACACAGGTATCATTTTAAGTCTCCCTTGAGCACAATGTTAGGGAATCTCTGTAGCTTTATCCTATCTTGGCTTCTTTGTTTTCTGGATTTTAGGCATTCTTCTTTCTTATTTTATTCCTTATTTTGATGGAATATTTCTTCTTGAGCTTCCTGAGAAAGCCTGAATGATAAGTATTTTTGTTGTCACTGAGATTTTTCATGTTTGAAGATGTCTTTGTTCTCTATTACTTTAAATTAATAATTTGGCTTAGTCTAGAGTTCTAATTTGGAAATACTTTCCCTTAGATTTTGAAGATATCTTTCCATTGTCTCTTAACTTTTGTTGCTGCTCTTAACAAATCTAATGCTACTATTAATTTTAATTTTCTTCTAAAACCTAAATTTTCCTTTTCGCAGATATTCAAGCTCTCTTTGCCCTAGTGTTCTGAAAATTCCAGTGATGCCTATTGGTTTGGTTCTCATTTCATCCATTTGCAGGACCATTAGTGGATCCCTCCTACCCAGAAATTGAAGTAATTCTGAAATTGTTTCTTGCATCATTTCATTATTGATTTCTTCTCCATTTTTTGCTGTTACCTTTTTTTTTTTTTTGAAACTCTTGTGAAGTAATTTTGGTACCACCTTCTATTTTGAAAAAGCACTCTCTTATAATTTTCTTGTCCTTTTTAAAATACATTTCTGAGAGACTTCCACAACTTTATTTTCCAAGGTTTTTGTTGAATTTTTAATTTTTTTTCTTTTTGGCTATCAAATTTTTAATACCTAGAACTATTTTCTTATTCTCTAAGTGCTTTTTTTTGTTTTGTTTTAAATCACATCTCTTTCTTGTTTAGTGTTTAAAATTACTTTTATCTCCTTGAAAATAATATATATTCATACATATATTTCAAATTTTTCTCTTCCTCTTTAATTCCTGCTTTTCCAATTGTTTTTTGTTCCCTATACTGTATACGATAGGTTTTCTTCAAATACCTGGTAATATTAAATTTTTTGCTTATATTTAAGAGTGGAACAGTTAAAAGCTGATTGGAAGCCCTGTGTGTATAATGAGTCTTTATCAAAAGATAATCGGGCTGGATAATTTATTGACTATCCTTCAATGTCATTATCTTTAGATACTGCTATCCTGGTCTGATCAGATTCTTATCTCTGATTTGCTATGAGAGCTGGAACAAAGCTGGTGGTCAGAGTTCTGGGTATCTAGTGTGATAATAAGCCCAGAGTGCCCTACGTTCCCTTGGTAACCTTTCTGTATTTTTATGCTCAACTATGGCTGATAGCTTGTGGTTCTGGGACACTCTGCTTTAATCTTGCCAGAAGATAACTCTTCAGCCTTCTGCCTCAGTATGGGGTAGAAGAATTTATTCGGACACACAGGGTTGGAAAGATATTTAAGAATCGAAATGTTCCTAAAGTCTTTAACCAGTTCTCCTGTTTTTAGTTGTCTCATTTCAGAGGTAGCTGGTGCTATGTCCCTTGAGAGTTCCATTGTACCAACAGGTTAATTTAGCTCTTCCACACTGCTGGCTTGCAGGATAGTTACCACCCATGCATCCAAATTGTACTTTGTTTTCCTGCCACCAAAATGTTATTGTTGCCCTCTCCTTTTTTATTCAATTCGTTTATTTATGAATTTATGGTTTCTCATAAAAATCAATTTTCAATAATTTTGTGGATAGTGGGAAGAAGTAAAAGCTACTATGAACATTCAATCCACCAGTTTTTAATCAAAAGCCAAGGGATTGTCTTGTTTTCTTTTGTTTTTCTTTAGAAATGTAACTAATGTAGATAAGCTAAAGCTTATATAATTTGATTAGAGAAGGAGGCTCTGAAATGAATAAACTGCTTGTTTGAATTGAGGTTTTTAAAAAACATCTTATCATTATAAGTAATCTTATAATGAAGTAGAATGTGACTAACACTTTGGTTTTTTGCTTATAATACAGCAGCCACCTTTCCAAGTAATTTATAATATTAACTTACTTAATTTTCACAAAAGTTTTCATGGTATAGGCTACTGTAATCTCTCTCTTTCTCTCTCTTTTTTTTCAAATGAAGAAACGTAAGCCCTTCTTCTTTATATTGTTTCTTATGGTTTATATTTAACAGTCTATAATAAAAAGTCTTATAAATGAGGTGTTGTAACTAAGGCAACGTTAGCAACAAACAGACAAACATACATAACAGTTTAAACACAATAAATGTTTATTTCTTGCTCATATAAAGTCTATAACAAGTGCTGCTGAATTACAGGCAGCTCACTTCCAAGTGGTGATTCATGGCTCAGGCTCCTTTCATTTTATGCCTCACTATGTTCAAACTGTACGTTCAAGGTTTCTGTGCTTACTACATCAAGTTGGAGGAATGGGTTCTAGACAGTGGAGAAGGCACAACTCTTCCTTAAGTGTCTTAGCCACTGATGTGACACACCTCTCTTTTCATGCTCTATTATTGAGACATTTTTACATGTCTAATTTTGAGGAATGCTGGAAAATGTAGTCTTGCTCTGTGCCCTAAAGAACAGATGTATTAGTTGAACTGCTAACCAAACTCTGCCACAATTTGCCCTCCAGTATCCAAACGTCTCTTCTTCCACATATAATTAGGAAATAGCAGGACCAGTCGTGTATGCAAATCCAATGTGCGTGCCAATCCATTGGTAATACCAAGCTACTTTCTCTGGAATGGAAAGGTAACACTGGCTTCTACTGTCAGAAAATTTTATTAAACTCGCTAGTATTTACACTTTAATTTATTCAAATTTTCTAAAATATATTTTGTATGTTTGTCTGTGAAGGATTCAGTGCTATTGAGAGGCAACACCAAAGGCTCTGGAGTTAGATTCTACGGATTTGAATCCTGGCTCCCCTGTTTACCTCTGTGTGGCAGAGGCAGAGACCTAGCCCCCATGCACCTGTAAGCCATCAGTGACCGTACCTAGCGGGTATTGTTGTGAAGAAAAATGAATTGACAGTAAAATGCACAATGCCTGTAAATGTCAACTCCTATTACTTACTTTTAGTAATTCCTAGTAATTCATGTAGTATATTAATAGCAAGGAGCTCTTCGCCGTAAGCAAAAGTAAAATTTATGGAAGTAGTCATAATTCATTCTTAATACCTGTAGGCAAGATTTGCATGGCTCAGAAAGACTCTCACAGCCTTCCGGTGAGTTGTGGTCCTTATTGTTGAGAGACAAGGAAAAACAAGCCACCAAAATACTAACAGCAAACTTCTCAGGTACCAGGGCTTTTGTTGATATTTGCATCCCATGCATTTTATAAAATAAGCATCTATTACTTTTTGTTTTTATATTTATATTAACAAAACAGAAAACTTATTTAATATTATTATATTGTTCTTTAATGAAGCCCCAATAGGTTTTGAAACAACAGTTTTAATTTTATTATAGGATCATATTGATTTCAGATTTATTGATGAGCTTGTAGGAAGAGACTATACTGCCAATAATCTGTGCATGTGAGTGAGTGAGTGAGTGAGTGAGTGAGTGAGTGAGTGAGCGTGTGTGTGTCTACGTAGAAAACTTGAACAGATGGAGGTAGAATGTTGCAAGAGCTTTGACATGATGTCTTCTTGTCATTATTTATGTTCTTAAGTAAGATGCAATGTTAATCTGGGAGGAAGGGAGGCAAAAGTTGGGGATGAGAGCCTAATGATGGAATGTTTGTTACAGATTCTTTCTATATGTGTATTTTACTTCTATGTCCTTCTTAATCTTAAAAAAAAGCTTGCAAATTCCTACTTTTTTACCCCTGAACTCTTCTGATGGATGACTAGAAAATCTGGGACCCACTGGTCCATTGGCTATGAGCCCCTGGATAGTAAGCGCCTTCCCTGGTGAAATTTTTGATAAAGGCACTGAGGTTGTATTCTTCCTATTTAGTTTGATTCTCTAAAGTTCAAGGTTGATGAGAGATTGACTATTCAGAGGACTAGTTGAAGTATTGAATAAGGACAGCCCTTTAGGAACTGAATTTTATCACAGATGGGTTCTTGATTCACATGAATATAAGTAAGAAGTGTATACTAATTAAGCTAAACTCAGTCTCTCTAGAGAAATTTTTATTTAGTTATAGAAAAGCAAATTCAAAGTTATATACATACTATTTAATGACAATTCAGAATTTTCTATTTAAAAAATAGGAAAGTTTTAATCAAGTAGTATAGCAACTGTCCAGTTTTGTTGTGCCTTTCCCTTAATTCCTCCTCTCACCATTCATGGGTGTTTTCTGGATATTTCCCTCAGAAATGTCTTGCTTATATTTACCCTCTTTTTCATTCTCGTCATTGCTACTTTTGATAGTATGATGTTGTGTTTAAGAAACTGAACTTTGGGTTAGAGATAAATTCAAATCCTGGCTCAGTCAAAGGTCGACAGTGTGTCCCTAGGAAATTATCCGCCATTTCTGAACTTCATTTCTCTCTCCCCATAAAATGGGGATAATACTAAACTTGTAGGGTTGTTGAGACAAAAGTGGAAAGATGTGTGCAAAATAATTATGTTTAATTTATAAGTCCGTGTTAGGCTAATCTTCAAAAAGTATCTTCCTATCAAGACACTCTCCTGAATGAAAACTCCATTGCGTATGGAATAAAGTCAAAATTTATTTGCCCAGAGGTAAAATGAGTCTCTTCTTTGGATAGAAATTACCTTTGATCCTTATTTCCAAATTTTACCTTATTCTTAGTAAAATCGAGTGTTATTCTCCTGCCTTTGCCTTGCTGTTCTTTCCTAAATGTTTCACTCCTGACTCTACTTGAAGGTACACTACAAACCCTCAAGACCTAGCTTTGATTCTATCTTCCCCACAATATATTTTCTGCCAGCTCGATGCGCACTCTCCTTTGTATCTTGTAAAATTGCATATTGCTTGTTTATGTGTCTTCTTTTTACTACGAAATTAATTTTAGTCTTTCAATGCCTGGTATTATACACTTCATATAGTAGAGATAATTTAACATTTGTTAATTTCCTAGATAATTTAACTTTATGATTTGTTAGATGAACAAATGAACAAATACATTAAAAAACAAATATACCATGATAAATGTCTTTATTGGCCTATATGTTAGCTTCATAAACTTAATTACTCAAGGAAGAAAAATAACCTTGATTCATCTAAAATATTCACAGGCTTGAAGCTCTTGATTTAACCCCAGGATATCTAGAATCAGTTTTCTATTACATGGACTGTCAGAATTACAGTCTCAGAGCCAGACACATGATTCCCTTTTGAAGAATCATCACCAAGAAGTCACTCAGCTTCGACTTAATCATTTTTACTTTAGAGGAAATCCCCCGTAAATGCAGGCTGTTTTACTTCTAAGCCAATATAATTATCAGAGAATTTGGGGGTTTCTTTGCTGAAACTTTTTTTTATTACTTTCTCTCACCGATCTTCATTTATTTAATGTCTGTCTTATGCTAGGTATTGCACCTACGACTCCACATAAAATATTCTGTTTGGAGTACTCAGGTGATCACTTATAAGATCAAACTACCTGAAACTTCACTTTCCTGTTTGCACTGTTGGGGTGCCCTTTGTAAGCCTGCAAAGGATTTTACTGACAAAGAAGAACGGTAGCATAATGAAATTTGAGTAACAGTGTTTTGTAAAGTCCATATACCATGGGTAAAACAGAATTGCCCTATCCCTTGATGATTGTTGTTCTTATTTTGAATATAAGTAAAAATTGTTTGCAATGTTTTCTTTCTATGCCATATTTAATTCTCAGCTGTGCTGCTTTATGTCATCCTCTTTGCTTCTGTTCCTTTCTTTCCATCTGCTGCCTATGACCCATTATTTCTGAATTCTTCCTGGTAAGAGCGTGTTATTTCCATGCTTTTCTTCTTCATCTTAATTACTTGCTAGTCTTGTCCGAATTTCTGCTTGGAAGTTTTCAAACGATCTGCCCGCACTGGGGGTTTTGCCTGTGGAATCTTACCTAACTTGATTATAAACTTTTTTTGGCACCAAATGCTAAGCATTTTATTTACATTATCAATTATTTTCTTAAAAGTGATAAACGTAAGATTAAAATGCATAAAAATATATGAAGCAAAATTATAAGTCCCTCTCCTAACCTGGTCTCTCAATTTCCCTCCTTAGAAGCAAACATGTTTCTTTCATATCCTTCTAGAATTTTTTAAATTAATGAGCCATCATACATGGGCACATCCTTCAAATAATAATGGTTACATTTCATACATTTTCTACTGCTCCTTGCTTTTATTTGAAACTTTTTTTTATTTTCAATAGGTTTTTTGAAGTAAAATTAATATAAAACATTACATAAGTTCATGTTTACAACATAATAACACATCTGTATGCATTACACAGTGATCACCAACAAAAGTATAAATACCATCCATCACCATACAATTGACCCCCTTCATTTATTTTGCCCACCCCCCAACCTCCTACTCCTCGGGTAACCATTAATCTGTTCTCTGTGTCTATAAGTTTGTTTTTATATTGTGTTGTTTGTTCATTGGTTTTGTTTTACCTTTTTAGATTCCACATATAAGGGAAATCATGCAATATTCATATTTCTCTGTCTGACTTATTTTACTTAGCTTAATACCCTCAGGATCCATTCATGCTTTCGCCAATGGTAAGATTTCATTCTTCTTTATGGCTAAGTAGTATCCTATTGTATATGTGTACCACATCTTCTTTATCCATTCATCTGTTGATGGACATTTAGGTTGTTTTCTTATCTCGACTATTATAAATAAGGCTGTGATGAACATAGGGGTGCATATATATATTTTCAAATTCATGTTTTTGGATTATTTAGATAAATACCCAGAAGTAGAACAGCTGGACCATATGGTAGATGTTTTCCTAATTTTTTGAGGACTCTCCATAGTGTTTTCTGTAGTGGCTGCACCAGTTTGCATTCCGACCAACAATGTACAAAAGTTTCCTTTTCTTTACATCCTCTACAACACTTGCTTTTCTTATCTTTTTGAAAATAGCCATTTCAACAGGTGTGACATGATATCTCATTGTGGTTTTGATTTGCATTTCCCCAATAACTAGTGAGATTGAGCATCTTTTCATGTGCCTGTTGGCCATCTGTACGTTTTCTTTAGAAAAATGTTTATTCAGATCCTCTGAGCATTTTTAAATCAAGTTGTTTGTTTTTTATTGTTAAGTTGTGTGAGTTCTTTATATATTTTCAATATTAACCCCTCATCAGATATGTTATTTGCAAATATCCTCTCCCACTCACTAGATTGCCTTTCTGTTCTGATTATCATTTCCTGTTCATCCAGTTTTTAGGTCTTTTCGTGTAAATTTGTGTGCCTGAGAAGGTGAGTTCAGGGTTTTCTTATGCTGCCATCTTGAATCCCAGACTCTGCTATAAATTTTTAGGATCTATCTTTATAAAAGTTTTAAATATATGTTATTACTAAGATCATTTGTTATATATAATACAGGTTGCAAAAAATGGACCAATTTTGACTCAGAAAATTTTTCCTGTTTATTATTATATTGTTTGTAAGAGCCCCACTGGCTGAAAGAGCAATGTAGAGCTCTCATAGCAATTCTTGTTTATAGACCAAGTGCAATAGGCAAAATTCTTCTTTTCTTACCTACCGATGCAAGTAAGCTAATTTGAACTTTTGATTTACATATTAGCCTTCGCTAACTAGTTCTTGATTAAGCACAGAAATATTTGTTGTTTCTAAAGATTCTTTGCCTGAATTGCCTATTGGAGAAAAAGGGCAAATCATTTTTTGTGTACACATTACTCATAAGAATCATATCACTAATGTACCTTGAGAATTTAATTCCTTCCATGTGGAAGATGTAGCAAATGTGAATGATTACATCATTTTGTACTAGGGGATTGCAGGATCATAAAGGGCAATACGTGAGACATAAAAAAATCACCTGTACAATGACTCTCTGTATTATTGCACCTAAAAAGGAAGTTGAAGTTCATGTGTTTTCCGAATAATGAATATGAGGTATACTGTGTTGATATTAAGTTGTATATCTCCTCAAGTGCTTGGTTAATAGCTAGCAGAATTTTAGGAAAAAAAATAGTTTTAGGACAAATTTCCCATATATGAGTATATGTTTGTACTATGTACATATATATGTATATGTGTGTATGTGCGTGTGTGTGTATATATATATATATAATGGCTACCTTATTAATTAAATTATTTAGGTTTTCTATGTAATTATATACATTTTGTTCACTTCATATTTCAAGGACTGAGAAACTTGAACTAATTGTCTTATGTCTAGTGTATGTTTTCTTATTTATTGATTGTAGTTTCATGAACTGCTGCCGTTATATCCTCATTAGGAATTGTTTCTGTCAATATTGTTAGTATTGACCTTCTGGTTTGTGTAACATTTTTAAACAAATACACATTATCTAGTATTATTATGACTTCTGCTTACTTTTCTCTGGTATGTACCTATGTTATGGCTGCTTATCATTTATAAAACCTTGTGTGGAGAACTTTGTTTCAGGTGTATCTCACAGCAGCATGTGGGCTTTTTGCGTGATTTAATAATGATATTTTTAGTAGATGAATTAAATTCATTTACATTTATACTAATGGCAGGAATTCCGGCCTTAGTTCTGTAATACTATTTTGTTACATTATCTATGATTATAGTCCTTTATTTCTCTCTTCATATCGTAGGTTCTTCTCCAGGTACTTCATCCTATAACTTAAACATGTGTCTTTCTCCCTCCATGATCAAGTTCTATACTTGACTGCTCATTTGCTTGCTCTGCTTTCTCTTGATTGCAGTGACACCTAATGTCAGAATCAGAGAGTATCTTTAGCTCAGTCCCTCACATGCATCCCAAATGACTGGGCTCTTCATGTTATAACCTCACTTTCTCAGCAGACAGAACTCTTTCGAGTAACTGACGAAAACTGAGTTAAATTTGTTTAAAATAAAAATGGAATTATTACTTGAAGCTATTTGAATCATAAATTTTCAAAACTGTTTCTTGAGAGATGTCACCCCTTTACAAAATTGTATATTTTACAAAAATATCTGATAAATTACATCAGTCCATCTTACTGTTAAATAATTTTCTTAGTTTCTGGGCTTCGTGGGCTCACGTGAATAATAGGTATAGTAATAAAGAAGGGAACTAATATTTACTGGGTATTCATCAAACATCTCTTTTTATATTCATTTTTTATGTCCTCCAAAAAAGAGGACAACTTGACCTTGTACTCTCTATCTTATCTCCAATAAGTTCAAGAGATCCTGGTCCAGAGGAGGACCACATGTGCAGGAAGGAACTGTTCGCTTTCTGTTACTTTTCATGCTGTCTCTCATTTAATCTTCAGAACATCTCTGTAAGAGGAACGTTATCATTTCTTTAGTTTGCATTAGTAACTTGTCTGCGATAGTTCTTTTTAAAGTCTTAAGTATCAGGTCTCACTTCTTTGTGTTTCTGTTTTGAGTATGTGGATCAAAATCTACAACTGGATTATAAATTGCATATTTTCCTGATGTGCGTATTTATTCTTTTATTTAGGTAGACTATCTTCGGATTGTTATCTATTTTCTTTAGATAACATCTATCCATAATATGAAAAGCGATTAAAGGTAGCATTTATCACCCTCCTTTCCATTTATTCAACCCTGTGATTTTAGTCAGTAAATACAGTAGTCCTCACGTATCCGTGGCTTTGCTTTCCGTGATTTCAGCTAACCCAGGGTCGACGGCAGTCAGGAAACAGATGATTCTCCTTCTGACCTATGGTCAGAAGGGCAGTAGCAGTCTCACGCTCCATCGCAGTGCGTATGTAATTCACCTCATTTCTTTTCATCACGCAGGCATTTTATAATCACACATCATCACAAGAAGGATGGGTACAGTACAGTAAGGTATTTTGAGAGACCACATTCACATAACTTTTGTTATGGTACATTATTTCGATTGTCCTATTGTCTTCTTATTTATTATTGTTAATCTCTTACCATGCCTAATTTATAAATTTAACTTTATCTTAGGTATGTACATATAAGAAAAAGCATAGCATATATAAGATTGGGTACTATCTGAGGCTTACAGGCATTCATTGGGGGTCTTGGAACATATCTCTCACAGATAAGGGTCATTACCATAATATTTTCTTTTGTTCTTCTTATCTTTTTGTAATTATGTTTATACTTTTAATGCCTTATTTGAGAGCATTACATCATATTCATTAAATTCCAAATACTACAGATGAGGCAATGAACTGATTTCCTCCACCTATCAATTTTTGTTAAATGTATACTTTTTTTTAAGATTATTTATTTATTTGAGGGAGAGTGAGCGAGCAAGGGAGAGAGAGAGCATGAGCAGGGGGAGGAGCAGAGGGAGAGGGGGAGCAGACTCCCCACTGAGCAGGGAGCCTGAAGCGGGGCTCAGTCCCAGGGACTCCAGGATCACGACCAGATCTGAAGGCAGATGCTTAACCTACTGAGGCAACCAGGCACCCCAAATGTATACTTTCTATATTTTAAAGGAATATAATATTACATTCTCTTTTGTCACTCTAATCCTCACATTAAAAAAATACTTAGTCACTCCTCGATAGTATTCTCCACTGTGATCATGACAGTAATGACAACGCTGAATTTGGTGTTTATTTTTCAACCACATGTCTTCATACTTTTTATTGCATGCATATGTTTAGATAAAGAATATATTGTATTGTTTATCTTAAAACCGAAAGTATGTAATCAGTTTCTGAATGAGGGCATTTGGGTACAAGCACAAAGTAACTTTATTCTTTCCCATTGCTGTCTTTACACCTACTCTTTCAATCATTCTTCCCCATCTCTAAGGGAAATCTTGGCAGATTCCATAATCTTTCAAGGAAATTTATGGTATTAAAAACTGAGCTCAATGTCAGATATTAAAAAGTTCCATCAAAGCTAATGTCAACTCTTCAATCTCTAATTCAATTTAAAGCTCTCTCCCTTCCTAGTTCTGATCTGATTGAGGCTCTGAAATTTGTGAAGAGGAAAAGACTCTTGGATTGGTTGAATTCTTTAATAATTTTCCATCTCACTGTTCCATTCCATTCCCATATCCATTGACGTCTTTTGGGTTGAAGTTGGGGGAGGAAGATGGATAGGAAGGAATGTGGAGATAATAGAGGAGAGAAAAGTCCTTCCTTGACTGATGAAGTTGTTGAAGGCTGGCACTGAAGCCATGAGCATGTCTTATGTTCAAATATTGACTCTGCTTCTAGCCTAGGGGATGCTTTCATGGAGGCCTTCCCTGCTGAGCAATAACCTCCCCACTGCCTGGTCACTTTCAGCTTTCTCCAGAGTCAATGGCTTGAATGGATCCCCTCTCATCTGTTCTACACACAGAAACTATCCACTATGTCATCTGAATCCTCGGGGCAAGGTCTTCTTCAAGATGACCTGAGTACAATGAGGCTCATGTCCAAATTCAGTTTTTTTTATTCTATTTGAGAAGCCGTCCAAAGTGCTCTTCCTCTCATAAGTACGGCATATAGTCTACATTTTTATAGACCCTCCTAACTTATACCTTCTAAACTTGCTGAAAACATATTGGTCATTTTCCCAAAGTGTAATAGTAAACAAATAGAAAATTGCTTTATATATATAAATACTACTCTCATGTGCAGAGTCTTCAGTGACTGTCTACAAGAAGAAGCCCTGACTCTGTCGCATAGCACACCAAGCCGTTCATTATCTGAATCTAACCAATCGCTTGGCCTAACAGCCTATTTCTTCCAAGTCACACTTTCATCTAGTCATGCTGGATTACCTGGTTTCCTACAAAGCACTCAAACTTTCATTCTACCATACTTATGAACATGCAGTTTTTCCATTTTTTCCTTAGACAATTAATACGTTATTTATGTCATTCTTTGTGAAAGTGTTCAGAACCATAAGTTTCAGAATTTAATTCATTTGATGTACATCAATTAAGTATTGCTATATACCAGTTACTGTACTAGACACTAAGTATGGTATGCAAATATACAGTTCTTCCCTTCATAAAAGAGTGCAATATGGAGAGACAGACATGTAATAATACACTAGTGCCATAAAAGGTAACTAGGTGGGTAATAAAAAGAAAGTGATCGATTATATTTTATAATGTGCTAATTGTTAGTATATATCTCTTGTATTCCTTTTGGCAGTGAGTTCTGTCTTACCCATTTCTGTATTTTCAAAGTTGGAATTATTGTACGGGTTCAGTAAAAGTTATTGAATGAATATTAAGTTATTGTCCATGTATTCCTGACAAAATAAGTTAAAAGGGTCCACCCATCTGACAAGAAACATGATCAAAAACAAACGAAAACAAACAAACAAAAAATTAATACTTAAGTTGCTTATCTGTTTGGCATTTTTACTGTTTTGTTAAAACATTAATATAATTTGTACTTTTCATCTTAACTTCTCTCTCATTTGGTAGAAATATCTCTCTTACCTTGAGTGGAAGTTGACTACAAATTACTTTTCTGGAAAAGCTTTATATAGTCCATTTGATCATACCAATAAGAAAGCACCACTGATTTTTTTATGCAGTAATTGAGTCGCGCTGCCCCCAACTTTTTGTTTCCAAATATCTGAATGGTGGTATTTCTTCAGCTTGGAATATTCCAGGAAACTTCTGATATGATTTGGTACATCTTAAGTGCAAAGCATGAATACATTTTCTTTAACAGACTCTCACATCTTTTGAATAATAAGATCAGCTGATTAGAGGCGCCTGGGTGGCACAGTGGTTAAGCGTCTGCCTTCGGCTCAGGGCATGATCCTGGCGTTATGGGATCGAGCCCCACATCAGGCTCTTCCGCTATGAGCCTGCTTCTTCCTCTCCCACTCCCCCTGCTTGTGTTCCCTCTCTCGCGGCTGTCTCTATCTCTGTCGAATAAATAAAAAAAAAAAAAAAAAAAAAAAAGATCAGCTGATTAAATTAGGCAGAGACAAGGATAAAATTCTCGAAGGTAATATTCTCTCCTGACTGGTGATAAGGGATGGGAAAAAGAGAAGAGCTGAAGCTCTTTTGTTTATAAATAATAATCAACTTTATTATTATTTTTTTGAAAGGTGGGACTGCCCCTTCTTCCCCTTAGGACAGTTACCCTATTGCAAATTCGCTTTCCCTTCTAGGCTGATCTTGGTATTTGTTTTTGCCCGATTTCACATGTGTGGAAATTGTATGGAAAAATCCAATGTGACATGATTTTGTTGAAACAGCTCCTGAAACCAATCAAAATCTTACTGATGCATCAGAAGCACTTTTGGTGGGAGACTAGGGTCTTCCTTGTATGGAGATACAAGGACTTAAGAACACTTGATTTATTGACATGAGAGCTCATAAATGCCACCTCAAATTAAAGGATTTATTAGCAAAAGGAGATGCGCCAATGTGTGGATCCAAAGATCCCAGCGTATCCCATATCACTCAGAAGCAGCTGAACTGAAAAATTACAGGAGGCAATTTATACATGAAAGACATCTATGAAAGCAGGGTGATCACATTGATAAATATGGCTTGTTTTGGAAACTAATGTCTTCTGGAATTTCACTCTCCTGTGTTTTGCAATTGTATTTAATGTGATTTAAAACTTCTAATCTCCTAAAACCATATATTTTCTAAGATTTTATTATTTCCATTGGCAGTTTTCTTACTACATTTTTCCCCCTAATATAACCTCTGAGATTAGTGCAGGCTTTCTTTCTTAAATGTTTATCTTCTCCATGGCATTATTCTAGCCAGCTGTTAGGAGTAAATTAGAATGTAGTCTGTGAGGGTGGCGAGAATAGAAAAGGTTTGAGGCATTTTGAAGAAAAAATAATAGGCATTAAACTGTTGAGATATGGAGAACTAAAGTGTATAAAGATGGCTTTTAGTTTGCAACCTATAAAATCAAACTGACCAGAAACCAAAAAGGATTAAAAGTATGTATAGATTTTAGAAACCAAAAAAACATGTCTTGGGTTTTTTCACAGTGACTTTGGAAGTTTCATTTTGGAATATTCCTCTAACTGTAGAATTATTATGCAAGCTAAATTCTTGAATCAAAACAAAAAAAAACCCAAACAAACAAACCCACAATTTGTTTTCATTCATCTTCAAAGGCACATTATTCAATAATGCCATAGAAACTAATTAATTTATGTACAAACATTCCAGGCAAATGAGATTGTTTGGCAGTCTCTGAATTCTTTTCCCATCCTCCTAGGCAAGGGGGTTGGGGTTTTCTGTAACTACTATGCTGATTTTGATTCAGTTGTCCTGTCTTGCCAAACACTGAGTGCTGATAACCTGCTTCAGGTAGGGGTGCCACTATTAAAGATTTCACCATGAAAGTGAAACATATCAAGAAAAAGAGAAGGAACAGAAGTCATCTGTGAGGACCTGCAGGCAATTCTAATTGCAAAGCATACTAATGTATGCAAACTTCATTACAGACACACCAGGCATCTGTTGTACTTCCAGGATAGCATAGAAACTCTCCAATAAACAAAGCTCTTGGAGAGAGTATAGACTTCTGATTATTCTAAAATACTGCCTTCAACCATCAACAAAGATGACAGCCTTGTTCACAAAATTAAACATATTTCTGTCTCATGCTCCCTTTCCTTCAGGAGGAATATTTATCTTGGCATGTTTTCTTGGAAGAGAAAGTGAGTTTTGATTGTGTACCCCACTGTGGCATTGGATGACACTGGTTGAACACTCATCTGTTCCGTATGTGGAAGGAACATTTGACCAGGAAGTCAAGATGAGTTCATATTCTGCTTCCATATTTACCAGCCTCATGACTGTGGGCGCATGCAATTCTGTTCTCTGAATTTCAATGTCTTCATTTATGAAGTAGAGATATTATGGTCTGTACCATCTTTCTTATGGTTATAATGTTGGGAAAATCAAATAAAACTACATATGCAAAAGAGTTTTACAAGTCTGGGTATTTACCCCAAAGATACAGATGTAGTGAAGAGAAGGGCCATATGCACTCCAATGTTCATAGCAGCATTGTCCACAATAGCTAAATCATGGAAGAAGCTGAGATGCCCTTCAATGGATGACTGGATTAAGAAGATGTGGTCCATATATACAATGGAATATTACTCAACCATCAGAAAGAACGATTACACAACATTTGCAGCAAAATGGACGGGACTGGAAGAGATTATGCTAAGTGAAATAAGTCAAGCAGAGAAAGACAGTTATGATATGGTTTCAATCATTTATGAAATATAAGACATAGGAAGATCAGTAGGAGAAGGAAGGGAAGAATGAAGGGGGGGTAAACAGAAGGGAGAATGAACCATGAGAGACTATGGACTCTGGGAAACAAACTGAGGGCTTCAGAGGGGAGGGGGTGGGGGATTGGGATAGGCCGGTGATGTGTATTAAGGAGGGCACATATTGGTGCACTGGGTGTTATATGCAAATAATGAATCATGGAACATTGCATCAAAAACTGGGGATGTACTGTATGGTGACTAATATAACAAAAAATATTATTTAAAAAAAGAGCTTGCAAGTCACAATTACTACATATGTATTAGATATTTCATTTTTGCTTGATAAAATCTTGAATCCTCAGATTTCAAGTAGTAGATGTGACTTGAGAGTAGAGGATGCAGGGGCTCAGATATTCAAATTAACTGTAGTTATATTATCCACATTTTTTATGTGATATCTCAAAATTGTGAGTAGAAGAGGGAAAAAGAGAAAACAGAATACTCCAATCTTGTTCTTGCTATCCTTTTAAACAAAAGTAGGTTATAGTTTGCTCCTAGCACGGAACATCATTTGGGAGCAGAACAGTCTGGTATGATGCAGTTTGAATTGGAAGGGGTGGCTGGGCAATGCTCTTGGGTGGTGTGTGAGAAGCCAGTTGGATCAGTTGGTTGGTTGATCCACCTGATTAGATGCAGACCAGGGAAGGGAGCCAGTGTCTTTACTGGGAAATATTAAATGAAAGAGAAGGGACTTGGTTTAAAAAAAAAAATGGTACCAAGATAAAGAATACAGGAAACAAACGTAAGCAGAAACATCGATGGAGCTGTAAACCAAGCATGAAAGGTGGACAGACTTGAGAAGGTTTAGTAAAGTGATTCAAGGAACTGGCAAAGTAAGTTTGGTCAGACCGCCTGCAAGCTGTCATAGAGGATGGCCACCCAAAGTGAGCTGTTTTGTTCTACTGGGTATTGACATGTCTGAGTTCCTCGAAAACAGTCTGAATCCAAGGCTGTGTTCCAGTAGTTCATTTAAGAATGTGCTCCCAGAGTGTAGCTTTGAGGAATAGAGAAGTAAACAGGGAGAGAGAAAAAAATCATATAAAAATGCACAGTCAGGGGCGCCTGGGTGGCGCAGTCGTTAAGCATTGGCCTTTGGCTCAGGGCGTGATCCCGGCATTGTGGGATCGAGCCCCACATCGGGCTCCTCCGCTGGGAGACTGCTTCTTCCTCTCCCACTCCGCCTGCTGTGTTCCCTCTCTTGCTGGCTGTCTCTCTCTGTCAAATAAATAAATAAAATCTTCAAAAACAAAAATGCACAGTCAAATTGTTTACATTAAAGATGATTAGTGCATGATCCTTCTAAGGAGACGTGTGAAGTATGTATGTGGATTGCCTTCCTGTGGGAAAGGAAAAAAGAGGAAACTTTTATCCATTATCCCCTGTCCTCCATCAGTCAAGGGTACTCCAGAACTGCAACTACCCCATATATGTGAGTACAGAGAGGGTGTCCACATGGTTAGAGAAAACCCGAGGGCAGGAAGCAGCAGCTAATGAAACCAATCTGGATATGCCAAGTTGTATTTGTTTGAAGTAAATGGAAGCTTGTGTGGACTAGTCACCATAGGTATGACAGGAGTAAACGGTGGGATTGAAATGAGATGAAGTACCATTTCATGGTACAAAAGGGAAATTGTCAGAGTAAAGACACAATATTTTTTTTAAAGAAAGACATTAAAAATTTTAAGAATAAGCCAAGATGGAGCTAGTACCACAAATTCTAAATACAATGTATAATATTGTATATATGCACTTGCATGTTTATTAGATGAGTAGGGATTTATTATTTTCTGATTTTATGAAAAGAACAGAAATCAAAAGTAGTAATTGGCCTACAGAATGGATAAGAGATTCAAGATTCAAGAGATTCAAATCTGAACTAGTGGGAGTTGAATCTTCTTCAATTTAATTTGAGTCTATATTTTGGGATAAGAGAAGGAAAGCTGTCTCTCAGAAAGAAATCAAATTAATAATTTTATGTAGTGTGTTGTATTTCTTCCACTTGTTGGAGTATAGATGCAGTTTTCTAAAAATAGAACTTTTTACTTTCATTGGACAGTGTTCCTTATTTTGCATATCTTGAAGTCAGAATAGTAAGGATAAATTAACTCATATGAATAAAATGATTAAATAATTACAAGGTTTTAATCACTTAGGAGAAGCCATAAGATTCTAATATGATGCTGGATGCTTCATTTAGCAATCAGGATGAATACGTTAGCACTTCCTAAATTTTGTGTATTGCACATACACTCATTTGTATTAAAGTCGTCTAGGATCTATCACTAAACTCTTCTGTCAAGTTGCTACGTCTGCTACTTGCCTTTCATATGTCACTATCAACCAATTTTCTTTCTCTTATTAAAGTTCAGCTTGGATTTCTCAAGCCACATGGCAATGGTGTCTCTTGCTGTTGGTTTCTGTGTTCACACCGTTTATTCTCCTCTTCTTTTCCAAAAATGTGTGTGTCTGCCTGTGTGTATATGTGGTTTGCAAATTTCCTTATCTGTGTTCTCAACTCTGACACCTAACCCCACACACACTATGCCCTTACTGCATTTGCTTCTTCCAGTTCTTCTCTTACTGATTTTTATCACTCACCCAGACATGCCTTCTATTTTAAATGGGTGATGAAATTTTTAGAAATTATAAGAATATTTAATGTGAAAATGTTTATTCATAGAATATTCTCAGTCTCTGTTCAGGCTGTACCTTCCTCCATTCAAGAAATTACTCCTTTAAGAGCATAAAATAGTAGTCTGTCTTTATGAAAGTGTTCTTTACCTGCCTCACAGGGGAGATGAAAAGAAGTAAATAAAGCAGAATGTTAAACTGTATTATTGTTATTAAAAATATATATAATTCTAACATGTAAAAGTTTAAGTCATGATACAATGACTTCAGAAAAAAATATTTTCATTCTAAACAAAGATGATATCCACTAGTTTCACTTTATGCCTGACACAGAGGACATTAGTAATAACTATCTTTAGTAGGTGCTGTGATCATTGATACATAATCTAACGCAACACAGCCCTGTATATCAAGTAACTACCTTAATGGTATGAATGAGAAAGCCCAAGAGATTATTGGATTTACTCAAGATTATTGGACTTACTCAAGATTATGCCATTTAATTCTATTCTGTTTAGAATGAAATCAAACTCCTTACATGTCCTTATTGATTTTACCCTTGCATGCTTAAGAAATGTGCACTTTTGTCTATCTGTGTCATACTTTAGGAAAAATATGAGGAAAGTATTATATAGATTTAATCCATAATATAAAAATCTTGCCATGAAGAAAGTTCCAGAATCAGATGGCTTCATCCATAAATTCTATAAAATGCTTAGAAAGACGTAATATCAATTTTACTCAAACAGTTTCAGATATTAGATTAGTGGAGAAAAGCATTATTTTCCAGCTCATTTTATGAAATCCAGTGATTTCATTCTTAGTTCCCTATTCCATGGTAATATACTCATATGAACACCAAAAAAAGGCAGTGAAGAATGCTTCCAAGAGCCTAAAACTGGGGAGAAAATTCAAGATCTCATTTAAAATAGAATAGATAATAGAATAATGGGATAGGTAAATTATAGTACATTCTTACAGTGAAGTACATGGTAATGAGAAGAAACAAATGGCAGCTACGTGCATTACCACCTACTAATGTGACAGAAATAATGTAGAGTGGGAAAAGCCAGCTGCACACTTTGTTTGACTCCATTTATGTAAAGTTCAAAAACAAGCAAAAATGACATATATTTATATGTATACATGTGTGTGTATATTCTTATTTCTGTTTCTTCTGGTATTCTTTTTACTTTGTCTCAAATACTCATATTTTATCTTCTAAGAAAAGTATTTTTACTGCATATAGAACACTAATTTGGCGGGTTAATATCTTCAAATATATTGAAGGTATTCTATTATCTTCTGGATTTCTTCTGCTTCTTTGGAGGTAATTTGCCTATGTTTCTTTTCCTTGAACTACTTTTAAGATTTTTCTCTTTGAGTTTCAGTAAATGATGTAATTAAGACAACATGTATGATGTTATTAAGGGAGTAAGAATGTGTGCACATGTGGGCGTGAGTATGTGTGGGTGTCTGAAGTGTTTTGTATGTTTTATTTTCATTGATCCTATATGGGTTCATAGCACTATTTGAATATGTAGCCTAACTTTTTTTTATCACTTTTGGAAATTTTTTAGCTATTCAGTCTTGAAGAGTGCTTTAGGCTCATTTGTTATATCCTCTCATTTTGAGACTAACTAAACTATGCTAGAACATTTTCTCATATCCTAGCACAAAGCTTCTAATACCCTTGTAATGTTCTAAGTGATAAGAGCTCCAAGAGTATCTTATTCTAATATTTGGTCTTTGACCCTGATTCCTGACACACAGAGCATAAATCCCTTGGGATTTCCTGGGGGATAGGAATGCATTTTGTTCCCATGAGGCAACTCTTAGTGGGCTCCTGGATGCCTTTTGAATGGAGGCTGGTCACCAGAAACACCAAGTTATGATTAGAAACTTGGAACTCTCAGCCCTACCCGCTTTCTCTAGGGAGAAGAGATGGGCTGGAAATGCAGTTAATGATTTACCATGCCCATGTGATGAAGCCTCCATAAAAATCCCAACAGTGTAGGGGTTCGGAGATCTTCCAGGTCAGTGAACATATTCCCATACTGGGAGGGTGGCACGCCCTAACTCCGTGGGGACAGAAACTTCTGAATTCAAGTTCCTTCCAGACCTCACCCTATGTGTCTCTTTATCTGGCTATTCACCTGTATCTTTTATCGTATAATAAACTGATAAATGTAAGTGTTCCACTGAGGTCTGTGAGCTATTCTAGCAAATAAATCCAAGAGGGCAGGCATGGGAAACTTCAGTTTGTAGCCAAGACAGATAGAAGTTGTGGACAACCTGGGGACCTACTATTTGCCATTGGCAATTGAAGTGGGAGGCAGTTCAGAGCGGACTGAGCCTTTAACCTGTTGTGCTGCATTCAATCCACTTAGTGTCAGAATTGAATTGAGTTGTAGGACACCCAGCAAGTGTCACAGAGAGTTGCTTGGTGTGGGAAAATTCCCCACCTCTCTGCTGTCAGAAGTGTTGTGAGTGTAGTAATGTGAAAGTCAAGGAGAAACAGGAAAAGTTTGTCTTTCCAACTCATCACGATAAAAATGAAAGCTATTTTCTTACCACATTAGAGTTGATGAAGATTTCTTGAAATGTTATTTATATTCTTCACTACTTTGAAATTATGGTATGTCCTTAATGTTGTATCAAGAAGCTCAGGTATTACTATACCACATTATAAAAATATTGTAGGGACGCTGAGGTGGCTCAGTTGGTTAAGCATCTGACTCTTGGTTTTGGCTCAGGTCATGATTTCAGGGTCGTGGGATTGAGTCCTGCATTTGGTACGCCTGAGCACAGAGTCTGTTGGAGAGTCTCTCTCTCCTTGCCCCACCACAACTCGTGTGTGCTCTCTCTCTCTCTAAAATAAACAAATAAATAAATAAATCTTTTAAAAAATTTTATGTTTTATGTTATTTTTGTATTTAATACAAGTTTTATATTTTATATGCTTTATTTAATGCATTTCAAAACAGTACTATGAAATGAGCTCTGTAGGCACCACACGGTATATCACTTAAAGGTCAATCAGGGGCAAAACCACCCAAGATTTAAACAGGGAAAGTTTAATATAAATAATTCCTAACACTAATAAGAGATTAGAACAGTGAAGGATTGGCTAGTAAGGAGTAAATGAAATTCTAAAAAAAATAGTAATAATCAACTACTAATTCTAGGGACTAGAGTCCCAAGGAAGAAGTGAATCTCAGAGCCTTCTCAGCCCTTCATCCCTAGCCCAGGGCTGAATCTAGACTTCATTGGAGAGTACCTCACTGACACTCACAGGATGATGAAATTCACGAGACTATAAAGTTCTACAAGGGATTTCTGGGGGAGTCTGTCTATTGGAAGATGATGTGTAGGCTCTTGACACTCCACTGTGAAGCCACTGGAGAGGTACTAGGTGAAGCCATTTGTGGGTGATACCAAGCCAGTAGCACTTTCCTGCAAAATTGTCCAAGGGGGTGACAGGGACGTATTCATGCGAGGTGCTGAGCCAGTGACACTCAGGTGGGTGCAAGGGAATCCATTAATGGACAGTAGTGGTCACTGGGCCATGCTAGTGCTGGACACTACAGAGGGAGGGCACGTGTGCTATAGGATCTAAGTACTAGAAAAGCTGCATGTGCTGCTGCAAGAACCATGTCAGAGGTACACCCAACCCATGACAAGAAGCCTCTTTCTTCTTCAGTGTTTTCTCCAGTAGCCTCTACTGGCAAATCTTAATATTTTGCCACCTGATAAAAGAAAATACAGACCAGGTATTGAAGATTGGATTTGAAACTGTGAGGCAGTAACTGATAAGAGGTACAAAGGGATTCCTGGCCCCCAAAGGTAAGTATCCCTAGTGCAGGCACAGAACTATGTTTATTATTTTTCCTGGTTATTTGAAAATCTTTATTAATTTAAATTCAGGTCAGGAAATGTTTTCTCCCATTATATCTTTGCTTATTTTTTATGCCTGATTATTATTTGTCTTTTTCATCACAAATTATACTTCGGTTTATAGTTATTCTGATCCCTCATCATTTTTAATCAGATATATTAAGGTATAATTTATGTACAACAAAAATAATCAATTTTAAATGTATAGTTTGATAGTTATTTGCTTTTTTATTGTCCTTAATAATTTACATACATAAAACTCACTAATTATAAACATACAATTTAATGATTTTGTTAGATGTTTGCAGTTGGGTAGCTAATAGCACAATCAAGGTGTAGAATATTTTTATCAAACAAAAAAGGAGCCGATTTGTAGTCATTTCTTTGCCTCTACTTCCAGCCATCAGTGACCCATTTTCTGCCACTTTAGTTTTGCCTTTTCTAGAATTTTAAATAAATACAATCTTAAGAGTATGTACTTTTTAATACACACCTACTTTCATTTAGCATAATGGCATTAAGATTTATTTATGTTGTGTGTGTCAGTTGTGTGTTCTTTTTAAGTCTCGAATAGTATTCCATTGTGTTGATATAACACATCTTGTTTTTTATGCATTTGTTGATGCAGTTTTATGTTGTTTCCAGTTTGGGGTTGTTATGAACAAAGTTGCTGAAAATCTGATTGAAGATTTATATTTCATTGCACTCAGATAAATACCTAGGAATGGGATTGCATGGTCATAAGGTAAGTATGTATTTCACATTATTAAAAACTGGCAAGATTTAGGGGCACCTGGGCAGCTCAGTCAGTTAAGCATCTGCCTTCAGCTCAGGTCATGATCCCAGGGTCCTGGGATAGAGTCCCACATCAGGCTCCCTGCTCATCAGAGGGCCTGCTTCTCCCTCTCCTTCTTCCTGCCTCTTCTCCTGCTAGTCCACGCGAGCTCTCTCTCTGTCAAATAAAATTAATAAAATCTTTTTTTTTTAAGATTTTATTTATTTATTTGACAGGTACAGCCAGCAGAGAGGAAACACAAGCAGGGGGAGTGGGAGAGGAAGAAGCAGGCTCCTAGTGAAGGAGCCTGATGTGGGGCTCGATCCCAGAACGCTGGGATCACGCCCTGAGCCAAAGGCAGACGCTTAACGACTGCGCCACCCAGGCGCCCCAAAATAAATAAAATCTTTAAAATAAAAAAATTAAAATAAAAAATTAAAATAAAAAATAAAAACTGGCAAGATTAAAAAAAATGGCTTTGCCATTTTGCATTCTCACATCAATGTATGTGAGTTTCAGTTGTTCTATGCAGTATTGCCATTACAATTTAACCCATCCTAACAGGTATGTAGTGATACCTCATCGAGATTTTAATTTGCCTTCATCTAATGCCTAATGATATTTGGTATCTTTTCAGGTGTGTATTTGCCCTTCTTTGGTAAAATGACTACTTAAATATTTTGCTCATTTTGTTATGGGTTATTTGTCTCATGGAGTTGTTAAGCTTAAGTATAAATTCTGAGTAAAAATACTTTAGCATATATATTTCATATAAATATTTTGTCTCAATAGGTGTATTGCCTTCTAACTTTCTTAGTTGTCTTTTGAAGAGTATATATTTAAAAATTTAGTTGTTTTCCAATTTAACAATTTTCTATATGCTTTTTGTATCCTAAGAAATGTTTGCCTAACCCAAGATCTCAAAAGTTTCTTCTAGTCTTTCTTCTGGAGACTTAAGGTTTTAGCTCTTTCATTTAACTACTTTCTACAAGTTGTGATATACTCCATTTTCATTGTCATGAAGTCCAAATTGTTTTCTCATTTCCCTTGGGATATCTCACTTGTGGGTTATTTCAAAATGTATTCTTTGTTTTTTTATTTTTATTTTTTTAAAGATTTTATTTATTTATATGACAGAGAGAGACAGCCAGCGAGAGAGGGAACACAAGCAGGGGGAGTGGGTGAGGAAGAAGCAGGCTCATAGCTGAGGAGCCTGATGTGGGGCTCGATCCCATAACGCCGGGATCACACCCTGAGCCGAAGGCAGATGCTTAACTGCTGTGCCACCCAGGCGCCCCATCAAAATGTATTCTTTAATTTCCAAATATTATGGAGCTTTCTAGATATCTTTCCATTATGGATTTTGTTTAATATCTTATGGTTTGCAAATGTATTTTGTATTATTTTTAAGCTTCTTAAATTGCTTGAGATTTATTTCATAGTCAGGATATAGTATAACTCAGTGACTGCTATATATGCATTTAGAAATAATGTGTTGTGTGGATTTCTCTTAACATGTAAATTAGTTCAAAGAGGTTGATAGTGTTATTCAGGTATTCCATATCCTTACTGATTCTTTGACACTGGGGTCTGTGGTTTCCCTTTTCCATGCCATGGGCTGGAAACTGTCCCCTACCAACAAACTGGAGGCAATTGTAAATCTCAATAGCTTTTTTCTCCTTTTCTCATGAGAAACAGTGTTATGCAGCCTATTTGTAAATGTCCGAAAACATCTTTCCATATATTTATTCACGTCGCATTATTTAACATGGGCTGGTAAATCTAGTCATTGTTACTCTATTATGGCTGAAATTTGAAGAAACTCTCTCATTTCTATCTTTTATTTTTCTTGTGATATCTCATATATTATTTTGATGGTTCAGTTTTTCCCCCAAGTCAGCTTTTTCATTTCCATCACTGTATTTTAGTTTGCCCTTTATTGACCTTACTCACATCTCTTTTTGTATAACACTCATGTCCCTATAAGATTTTCTGATCTCCTTCCTTGGATTTTATATTTTGTACTAATTTTCCAAAAATGACCCTTGTCTCTTCTATTAATGTTTTTTCAGCAGTATACTTTTCTTCTGAATCCTCAGGATAATTTTTCCCATCTTTTTTTTTTTTTTTTTAAGATTTTATTTATTTATTTGACAGAGATAGAGACAGCCAGCGAGAGAGGGAACACAAGCAGGGGGAGTGGGAGAGGAAGAAGCAGGCTCATAGCGGAGGAGCCTGATGTGGGGCTCGATCCCAGAACGCCGGGATCACGCCCTGAGCCGAAGGCAGACACTTATCGACTGAGCCACCCAGGCGCCCCTAAGCCACCCAGGCGCCCCCCCATCTTTTTTCTTATAATAATTTAATTTAAAAAGGTAGATGTATTTTTAAAGGAAATTTTAGGTTTACAGAGAAATTGAGTATAAAGAACAGAGAGTTCACATCTATCCCCCACTGTCAGTTTTCCCTTTTATTAATATTTTGTATTCATATGGTAGGTTACCATTGATGATCCAATATTGATTCATTATTGTTAACCAAAATATATAGTTTACATTAGTGCTCACTGTGTGAATGAGGCAGAAATGCATGGAACCTATGTAAAAAGATGAATCTGTAAGACACATAAATTATACCTTTCCTGAGATGAATTATTGGTATGTTAAAAGATGAATGGGAGGGATTAAATGATTGAGACTGATAGCTTCAATTTCACTATGAACTGATAGATAAGATGCTGTGCTGGGAAACACACATCAAGGAGGAGGAAAGGCATATTTTGAAGTAAAAGTATACATAAAATAAATAATAAATGTCTATTTTCATCTTCTAAAAACTTTTTGAATAAATTGTTGTTTTTTTTTTAAATATCATTGCTCACTTAAATAAAATTGCATTTACAAAAACTCTACTGACATACCCAACTGAGGCAGAAAATTAAAGTAGTACCTTGTTGAGAACTGCTAGTGTCTTCACTCTCTAGGGATGGTTCTAACTGTGAGTAATCTTGGATCTAATTCTCAGGTGCCTAGGGGAACCTTCAAAGGTTAGGTAAGCACTGAATTTCATTGACAGTAAGAGGGAGGTATGTTTGAAAAATTGTTTGACTCTTTGGAGGTCTTTGCAGGTCCAATTTTGTTAATTTGTTCTACAACATACTGAAAAAACAGTTTATGACATATCCAGTCTGAGTTTCTAGGGAAGACATGATCATTCTACATTTTATTTTTCTCAAATATAAGTGAGAGTCAATCTGTGAATTCTAGAATTGATAAAAATATCATAGCCCATATTTTTATAACATTTTACAATTCAATTATAATACTACTTATAGTCAGTATAAAAGTTTTTTCAAGGGCTAGTACTAAATTAATCATGACTTCCATGTTCAATATCTTTATATCGCCATTCTTAATTTTATCACAAATGACAATTTTGTAAATTATTCCTTCATTATAACTTTACTGACTTGGAAAGTAGTCATGCTACTTTCATATTAACACTGGGGAAAAAATCTACTTAGTTAAATTTCTCAGAAATTTTTCTTTCCTAATATATTGATCAAGCACATAAAATCATATCTCTTCAAAATAATTCAAATTGTAATACAAATTAAAGTAGTTTTCTAAATATTAAAATTACCAGTATTTCTTAATTTTATCTGCTTTCCTTATGACTCTAAAGAACTCTCCAGTCTGCTTGTTGGAAATTCCAAAAGAAATTAAACCCAATATGTGATTTACAATAATTTTAATTCTTCCTGGCATTTGTTATTGTTTTTAAATCTCTTACATGGAAAGTTCCAGCAAAGCATTTATTAGACACGTTGTCAAGGGAAAAATTCAGAGAAAACTAACAAAAAGACATACGGTAGCCAGATTGGAAGGAGTGTTTAAGATACATGTACACACAAAAACTGGTATTTTAAATCAATATGATAGAGATTAGTTTTCACAAGTTAGGAATAAGCTTCAATGGCTCCATCAGATATGGAGGAGATGGGATGCAGATAAAAGTTGAAAAGGAATAAGAGTCAAAGGACCTTTGTAAAATGTTGGATTTTTCAGTTCATTTTCATTAGTCAGTAATCAAAAACAAATCTAGATATACTGCTTATTTCCATTAAAATCAGCCCATAATTCCTTACCTCCAAGGCAATGTTCACAAGCAGGAGACATTTGGCAATGATCGGAGACATTCTTGGTTGTCACGACTAGGAGTAGAGGAGTGCTGCTAGCATGCAGTGGACAGAAGCTGGAACAATACTAACATCTTAAAACGTTCAGGATAGGCCACCATCACAAAGAAGTATCCAGAATGCCAGTAGTGCGGAGGTTGGGAAACACTGCTCTAAGGCAAAATGGGAGCATTTCTTCTACTTCTAGCCCTCAGTCTGTCTTTTACAGAAATCCTCCTCCCACCCCCTTGACTGTACCCTTGGTGTTCGTTTCAGCTTGATTTCACCTGTAAACAAATGGCATGGGGCAATATGACGATGGATGTTGAGGAGAGTGACAACTCTATAATCACAACACAATTCCCTGAGATGTTATCGAAGACAATTTTTCATATCTTTATTGGAAAAATATATTTCCAAAATGTAATGTTTTCAGCATTTGAAATCTATCACATTTGTTTCTGCCTCATGACATATTTTGCCCTAATAATATATTTTCTCTGTATGATGATAGTTTTCAATTCATTTTCTGACTTGAGGTACATTTTTTCTCTTTAGAACTTGGTTCAGGATAGATGATTTGTTAAATGCTCATTTGCCATCTACATCTCAGGAAAAAGCATTTTTGCCCCTAAAATTTCTGGCATCCATATTCCAGGACAAATGATAGCAACTCCTCCTGCTTAAAAAGAGTTATAAAATATGAATTAAACCACCAAAGTATCAGTAGTGCTAAGATGATTTATCAGACTCTGTTAAGAGTGTTCATGAAGCAAGAGCAGAGGGATGCATTATGTGGACTTGTTCATATCCCAACTATGATGCAGAGCTTTTATCAGAATAAAACCATGTCTTTAGATCTGGTGTATATATAGCACAAGTAATCACAAAGCCCATGAAGTACACCAGCATGCTTATAGGAGGTATCTGATATTCCTGGAGTAGACTGGATTATTATACCAGCTTGAACAGTAGGTGTTGCACTCATTTCTTACTTAAGTAGGGATTAGGTTTATTATTGATTTAACCTATATTTGTAGTATTGCTTGAAACCAAATTAAACTTTATAGTTATACTACTGTCAATTTTTACCTTATTTTTTAGCTAGATTTTTCATGTTTTTTTAAGAAATTACACACAGTCCCAAATATATATGTCAACTATCTACCATATTGAAATTGAATAAAAAGCTATGTAGCATAGTTATGAAGTGACTAGATTTCTCTCCCAGACAAACTGACATTTGATTTTCTGCCCTGCAACTTAATAGTTGGGGAACCTCAGGAAAACGTTCTCACTTTCCAGATTTGGCACATGATAGCAGTCAATGATATTATAGCTGAATATGTTATGTGAGTTTTCCCCCAAATGAAAAGATTTATATAATTAAACATAATTGGTTCAAGTAATTTATGTTTCAGATTTTTCTCTCTCACTCTTACTCCCTTTCTCTCTTTCTCTTTTTCCATTTCCCTCCTCCCCACTCTCTACACAAACACACACACACACACACACACACACGCGCGCGCACACAGACACAATGACATATGTAAAGTTTTTATACATGTATGAGTTTAACATTTGACCTAGTAATAATTTTATGAGGATTAAATAAAACAGTGCATATAAAGTGCTACATTCTTTGTCTTGGATATATCAATAGTTCAATGATTTTCACAAAACCACACTGAGATACCACCTTACGCCAGTTAGAATGGCAAAAATAGACAAGGCAAGAAACAACAATTGTTGGAGAGGATGTGGAGAAAGGGGATCCCTCCTACATTGTTGGTGGGAATGCAAGTTGGTACAGCCACTCTGGAAAACAGTGTGGAGGTTCCTTAAAAAGTTAAAAATTGAGCTACCCTATGATCCAGCCATTGCACTACTGGGTATTTACCCCAAAGATACAGACGTAGTGAAGGGAAGGGCCATATGCACCCCAATGTTCATAGCAGCAATGTCCACAATAGCTAAATTGTGGAAGGAGCCGAGATGCCTTTCAACAGATGACTGGATTAAGAAGTTGTGGTCCATATATACAATGGAATATTACTCAGCTATCAGAAAGAACGAGTTCTCAACATTTGCTACAACATGGACGGCACTGGAGGAGATAATGCTAAGTGAAATAAGTCAAGCAGAGAAAGACAACTATCATATGATTTCTCTCATCTATGGAACATAAGAACTAGGATGATCAGTAGGGGAAGAAAGGGATAAAGAAAGGGGGGGTAATCAGAAGGGGGAATGAAACATGAGAGACTATGGACTATGAGAAACAAACTGAGGACTTCAGAGGGGAGGGGGTGGGGGAATGGGATAGACCGGTGATGGGTAGTAAGGAGGGCACGTATTGCATGGTGCACTGGGTGTTATACACAACTAATGAATCATCGAGCCTTACATCGGAAACCGGGGATGTACTGTATGGTGACTAACATAATATAATAAAAAATCATTAAAAAAAAATAGTTCAATGATTTTCAGTCATTATTTCCAAATGCCAAATATATCATAGTGAAATGATTTTTTAAATAATTTATTACAAATAACGCACTTAAGAATAAGAAACATATATTCTTATCAGTAGTAATCTTCATTCCTCTAAGGCTTGTATGTAGTTTTAAAAAATTATATAATAAAATCTTAGATTTTAAGGCAACTTTGGTGTCATTTAGTCTCATCCACTTTTTAAGATGGGGGAACTGAGAGCTAAAGATTTTTCAGAATACACCAGAATTATCTTCGAAGCAATCTCTGTTTATATTTGATCAAAGTGATCTACTCCCCTTTCATTGAGAAGTCAAGAGGGACTGTCTCCCTTGGGATGCTTTCAGAGGAAAAAGTGGAAACATCAGTCTGGAATAACTGAGTTAAAATGAAATAGTACAATCCAATGAGGAGCATGTTCATTTCCACACTTGTCCAAACTTTTAAATGAATAATAAAATGCTTAGAGAAGGTTTTTGAATATCTCAATCATTTGCAAGAAACAAGCTGTCCTTTATTTGCTCCCTTTCAATTTGATATGTGTTTTCCCTTCAATTTAAAATAGATTTGCATAAGTTGACTAACTAGTAAAAGCAATGCTGACTGAGAAAAAGACTGCCTACTCCATAGCCTGAGTAATCATAATTTAGAGTTTTAGTGGGTAATGAAAATTAAGATAAATCCGGACTGGTTTTAGGACAAATTAAAGCGTGGCTTAGTTGACAGTTCCTAATTTGCAACCTAAATGTTTCTTCATGATTTATGTCTTCCCAAATGTAAATATGCTCATCTATTTTTATGTATTTAAAATGGCTATAATTATTTATATAATGAAAAATTTGTTACAGTCAATCATTCACATACACTCTTGCAGAAATAGGAACTTAAAACCAGCATTTTATTGTTCTACATGCTTGTGTCTTGTAGCTTGTGTAGGTAAAATACACCTACAAATATGTCATTTTAATTGCTGCCTTAGTAATCTTTATAATAAGTTATAAATTAGTGTGTGAATGTTTGATGTTGGGAAATGGGGACTAGGTACACAGACCAACCTTCCTGCAGAAGCAAGACATTTATTATAGGTATATCTCATAAGTTTGAGCTGACACCATGAGAGTTACACCTTGGGAACAGTGATGAGTTGATCTTTGAAGGTGTAATTAAGTTAAGGATTTTGAGGGGTGTCTGGGTGGCTCAGTTGCTTAAGCGTTCCACTCTTGATTTTGGTTCAGGTCATGATCTCACAATCATGGGATTGAGCCTCACATAGGGCTCTGCACTTAGCATGGAGTCTGCTTAAGATTCTCTCTCTTTCTTCCTTTCCTTCCTCCTGTTCGCACACTCTTTCTCTCTCTTGCTCTCAAAATAAATAAATAAAATCTTTTTTTTAAAAGTCAAAGATCTGATATGAGAAAAGCATCCTGGGTTATCTGGGTAGGCCCTAAATCCAATGACAAGACCTTATAAGAGACACATGGAGGAAAGACAGAGACAAAAGGAGAAGCAATGTGACCACAGAGGCAGAAGTGAAAAACGATGTGGCCACAAGCCAAAGAATGCTTAGCGTTGCCAGAAGCTGGAAGAGGTAAGAACAGAATGTCCTCTCAAATCTTTGGAAGGAACATGACTCTGCTGCCACCTTGATTTCAGTCTTCCAGCCTCCAGAACTGGGGCAGAAGAAGTGTCTGTTGTTTTAAGCCACTAAGTCTGTGGCAATTTGTTACAACAGCCCTGGGCAACTAAACAAAACTGAATAACCTGTATTACTAATTTTGAGAGTGGACTGGTACCCCCTTTTGTTTCCCTATATTCTTGCCACATTAGAAATCCTTCCTAGGGAGTTAAACTTCCTTAATCAGATGCCAAGATGGATGGCGTAGTCCAGTTTGTCAATTCTTTTTCTTGGTTCCTGACACCACATAGTGGCAGAGGATGAATCCAAACCTGTTTCTTCCCTCAACAAGCAGCATCATTTTTCTTGTTAGTTTCCCTCCTGCTGGAAACTCACCCCCTCATTCCCTGTGTCTCCATTCCCTTAAAGCAGAATTGGATCAGATTCACCTCAAATGTTGTGATTTTATTTCTCATTTGCTACATGTCTGCTTATATTCTTCTCATCCAAGAAAGAACCATAACACACTTATAAGGTTTTACATTTTTTAATTTAACATTACAGACTCAGCAAGTTGTGTTGACATTTTAATGACATCATAAAGTAATTTACATTATTAATTTAAGATAGCATGTTATTTTTGGAATATTTTCTTACTTTGCCTGTCATCTTATAGATATAGCAATTAATCAAACAATAATTGTTTATGATGTTTAGAAGATTGAGAAAAATTGTTTTCAATTTGCAATGACTTGGCATCATGTGACTTATGTTACCATTAATGGGTTTATCACTGAGAGAAATTGATTACATTTCCTAATGTACATTTCACATTTCCCATCCTCTAGCCACATCGCAAATCAGTGGGCACCACGTTGTATACTTATCTTTATGGATTCAAATTGTGAATCTATGGTCTTTCAACAGATGCTTTGCCAAACTAGTTTTGGCTCTGCCAACTGGCTGCTAATTTTTTTTTCTTTTCTGAAGTGAAGATTCTCAAGAAATGCATCTACCAAGGAAAGAAGGCTGCTGTAACTTCGTGAGGCAAGCTGGCAAAAATGGCAGCTGATCTATATTCCCTTTTTATTCACATGGTAAAAATCACTACCTTGTCTTTGTTTTTCTTTTCCACGAAAATAAATATATCCAATGCTGGTTGACTGTACATTTAAGACAAAGAAGGCTGAATAGATAACGGATCTAATTGAAGTATTACTAGAAAGAATTTAGTATAGTGTTGCAGAGTATGAGCTTTCGTGTTGTAAAGATCTTGGTTTATATCCTGGATGTGCCACTTAGTAGCCTTATGATCTCAATCCAAGTTATTTAAATTTTGAAGCAGAGTTTTTTCATCTGTAAAATGGGGGATAATTCCACTGATGTTATGCTATCAGATTATATAGGAGTTAAGTGGTTATAAATATAGTATCTGTTCAGTTCCTATAAATGCTCAGTTAGTGCTCGCTGGTGGTGTTTCGTTTGATAATCCAGGCAGAAGGCTTTCATACATCATATCAGGACAGTTCAGCTTTTGAATATATATACATCATAAAACTGGAAGTAATAGGACTTTAAAGGACCTGACTGATAGCTAAGATAACTGAGATTAAGAGTGATTAAATGACATGCTTAGCAACACACACCTGATTAGAGGCAATATTGAGACTAGAATCAAGGTTCTCAACTTCTTGGAAAATGTATTCTCCTAAAAAACTTGTTGGTTTATCCTGAATGCCCTCTTTCCATCCAGGTTTGCCAAATTTAACAAATAAAAAAAAATGTATTCAGGTAAATTTGAATTTCATACAGACATCATCAAATAATTTTTTAGTTTAAGTATGCTCCATGAGATATTTAGCACATACTTAAATATAAAATTATGCGATCATAAATAATAGTAAATGCTATGCAATACTAAATAATACTAAAATATACAAAACTAAACGAATTAAACATTGCAATCTTTACAACGCATTTGTACTAAAAATGATTTCTTGTCTGTCTGAAGTTCAAATTGAGCTGAGCATCCTGTATTTCTTCTGACAATCTAACTTCCATCACTAGTGTTTTGTAAACAGTTTTAAGTTTTATATTCATTTTGTCTATTCCTGGCGATCCTAGGTCACTTTGAAGCCATCTAAATTGTCTTCAGAACGATGTGGACAAAGCACAACCATAAATTGTGATAGATCTTCATAAACCCTGTATGAAAACCAATCTCATACTTCTCTGCTATTATCTCATTCTCACCACCAAAAAGTTGTTCCTTCTCCTTCTTGATATGTTTTCCATGGTCAGACTCCAAGTGTTTGTAGTAGGCTGCATAAGATTGTCTTTTAAGTACCGATATATTGGGACTTTATGATCCAAATGGAAAAATCCAGGTTAGGAAAACATTATCGGTTCACTTACAAGACATAAGTCCAAATGATCCTTTTTATTTTGGACTTCACTGTTTTCCTGGAACTCACTTCAATGTACCATTCTTCTTACCAAACTCAAGTAGGGGAAGGCTGAAGTGGTTCTGGCCAATCGATCATTAACTAGACCAAGTAGAAGCAGTTTGCTGCCAGATAGCTTGCCCCCACATTCTTCTAGGATGCTTATCACTCTAGTATGTCATCCTCCAAGTCTGAATGCCTCCTGCAATCAGAGGTCACCACAGGAGAGAGACCTCAGGAACCTATCGCCACATCAACTGAGGTAGACCGATAGCGTGGCTGGCACTACTTTGAAGACTCTTCAAATAGTACCTGAACTTCCCTTTATGCTGTAGGTTTAATTCAAGGACTCTTAGGACAAATTGCTTTCTTGTATTAATTGAGAATTTTTACCCACTCAGAGAGAAGGAGCTGGGTAGGGAGCCATTAATAGGAAGGTTCACACAGCTACGTTAATAGAGTTGTTTGTCTCAGATTTTCCACAGCACTTTTAATTTGTTTCACATGGTCACAGAGCTTATAAAAAGTGAAGAGAAAAATGAATGTGTTTGCACTCAGAATTGTTCTTTTCATTCAAGAAAGGATTAGTTTTATTCACACGTTATCATAACAGTCATTGCTCAGCCTTAGCATCTGAGCAAAAGCATCATAAGTTGTGAAATTGCATCTTATCAGATATGTGAACCCTTTGGTAATCTTACTCTCTCATGCAAAAACAGTAAACTCCACGAGGCAGCTGTTACTCAGCTGAATTCCAGAAATTCTGACTTCCTATGATTGTATTAGGCAAAATGCTTGTGGTTTAAGGTTAAATAGTATAAACATCGTACTGAGAAGCAGAACGCCTATAGAGATAGGAAATATAGATTCTGAGTCTAGATGCCTGGATTCTAGTTGTAGGATTCTAGTTACACCACAAAATAATTGTATTTACTTGATCAAGTCTCTAATCTGTCTAGAGACTATTTCTTCACTTATATCTATTTCTTCACTTATAAGTAGGGATTGTAGGTTAATAATATTATTATGCTAGGGGAGCCCAGGGGACTCAGTTGGTTAAATATCTGACTCGATTTCAGCTCAAGCCACGATCTCAGGGTTGTGGGATGGAGCCAGGTGTCAGGCTCTGTGCTCAGTGGGGAGTCTGCTTGAGATTCTCTCCCTCTGCCCTTTGCTCTGGCTCATGTGTGCACTCTGTCTCTTTCTGTCAAATAAATTAATTAATTTGAGAAAATAATATTATCATGCTAGTCTTGGAGAATATACAGGAGTAATTCTTCATTCCTGTCTTTCTTGCTTTCTATCATACATTGCATAAAATCTCCTAGCAATTATGTTGCTTATTATTAAAATATATTCTGACTTTTTTTGCTACCTTTACTGCTGCATTCTGACACAAGCACCCTCACCTTGTGCCTAAGTTGTTGCATTAGACTCTCACTGTTTCCCCTTCTTACACCCTTACCTGCAACCCCCTCCTTTTAAAATAATCCTTTAAAAATATGAATCAGATCATGTCACTCCTGTGCTCACCCTCCAGCAGTTTCCCATCTCATTCAAAATAAAAGCAGGATCCTTGCAATGGCCTAGAAACAAAACTTGGCTTGTGCTGGTCTTCTGTTGATCCCTGGTACTTCACTTCCTTCCACGGCCTCTCTCACATCTTCTTCAGCAGCCAAGCCATCCTCCAACCTTGGGCCTTTGCACCTGCTTCTCCTCTGCCTGAGATGATCTCCATACAGAATTCCCCATCTTTCTCACCTTTTCTGAAGTCTCTGCTCAGTTCTCCTCTTCTTCGTGAGGCCACTTCTAAATACCCTATTAAACAGTGCAACTCTCTATGCCCTACACTCCTTATTCCCTTGTCTGATTTATTTGCTCCCTGACAGCTATCACCTTCCATCCCACAATAGGATTATCTAGGGTTTTCTGTTTCTGTTTTTTTTTTTTTTAATAGGCTTCACGCCCAGTGTGGAGCCCAACACAGAGCTTGAACTCACAACCCTCAGATTGAGACCCAGAGTTCAAGAGTCAAGACACTTAACCGACTGAGCCACCCAGGTGCCCCTATCTAGTTTTTCTTTTTTAATTATGTCTTTTCCCCACACTAGAATTAAGTCTTCATAAGGCAGTAATTGGTTTTTATTTTCTGTATTGCTCACTATGCATTCCCAAAGACTAGGAGAGTACCTGACACGTTGTAGAATAAATTTATGTTGAGGGAAACAGTGAGGGGATAAATGAACATAAAAATAATGAACAGACCGGGGATGTACTGTATGGTGACTAACATAATATAATAAAAAATCATTATTAAAAAAAATAATAATAATGAACAGAATGCACATGACACCTTATACATTGTCATGTTTAATTCTCTCAGTAATGCTAGGAGAAGATACTGTTATTAGCTCTATTGTGTAGTTAATGAGGAAACAAGCTAAGAAGTTTGAGTTCACAAATTGACTCTAAGACTGTAGCTGTCAGGCTTCAAAGCAAGTTTTGCTTTCCTTCTACTATATTGTCTTCCCCAAGATGACGTATGATAAATTAGTTTGAAAAGGATAAAGCACTATCCTAAATGTGTAGTCATATTATAATAACAAGTAGAAGGATTCTTTTTTCTGCTCTGAGGAATAAAAAATAAAGCAAGTTAATTTGTCTTTTAATTTTGGTCTCTATTCAAAATTGAACATGTGTTTATGTAAGTACATCAAATACACATATTTACCCTGTGTGTAATTTTCTACTACTCTTTCTATGGAAACTTTTAAACTTCTATTTCTGGCATTTCGCAACTTTAGGTGGAAGAGGAGAATAAACAAGAAGAGTTTGGCTGAAGTTCATACACTGAGTCATCTTCTTTGTAATATAATCCACATAATCGATCCTGGATGTACAGTTTTCTTGGGAACCATACACTGTTTTTCCTTTCATACGTTACAGAAAGTTTCTAAGTTTGGAGCAGACATAGGTTAGAGCAAGAATGACTTTTTAGGAGGCACTATGATATAATTCAATATCCCAAACAACTCAGTCATTTACAGCTTTCGTGATTTTTGCTTAACTACATTTGAACTGTAATATTGTTTACTTAATATTTGTATTTAAATAGACTCATTATTTGTATTTAAATTCATAAATACTTAAGCAATAAAATACTAGATTTGAGGTGAGGTACAAGTTATTTTTTTTGCTAATACACCTTAAATAAACAAAAATTAAAATTTTTACACAGTCTATTCGTATACCAATAGAAATGACCAAGCTTTCCACATACAAGGCATGCATTTCATTTATGTTTGCCTGATTTTATAAAACAATGAAAGAATTCAATTGAATAAACCCTTGAGGATACATTGGAAAGGTCCATATGACTGAGATACTTGCATGGTGCTTGTGTATACCACGGAGCCTAAGGTAGAGGTAAAAAAAATAAATTTTGAGTAAACGTCAAAATGGTTGAGTAGTAAAAAAACAATATTCTGCTGAGGCAAAAAAAGTTCTTTTAAAAATTGAGCTTATGGTATACTAAGAGTATTTTAATCAGGGTTCACTGAAGAAAGAGAAGAATATATATTTTTATTTATTATGAGCAATTGGCTCGCATGACTATGTAAACTGAGAAGTCCCGTTCCCTACTGTCTGAAAGCTGGAGACCCAAGAAAGCTGGTGGTGTAATTCAGTCCAGGTCTGAGGCCTGAGAGCCAGGGAAGCTGATGGCATAAATCCTAGTCAAGGGCTGGAGAAGGTGAGATGAGGTATCTTAGCCCAAGTGGTGAGATAGGAAAAAAGGGGCAAATTCCTCCTTCCGCCTTTTGTTCAGTGCCAGCCTTCAACAAATTGGCTGATGCCCACCCACACTGGAGACTCCACTGATTCAAATACCACTACATCCAGAAGCACCCTAATAGACACATCCAGAAATAGTGTTTAATCTGGGCACTCTGTGGCTAGCTGACATAAAATTAACCATGACAAGGAGACATCTGAAAATGTAAGAGAATATTAATTTTTGATGATTTTCTTACAAAAAAAGTTAACATTCAAAAAACCATCAAAATGCTTTCATAGAACTTCAGCCTTCTTACTCCGGTGATCTTCACCTACTTCTTTATTTAGTCACACCAGCAACAACTCACCTTTCGAACCTTGTTAAAAATGGATCGACATTCTGAGCTTTAAAAAAAAATCTCCTTTTCCTTCGATAGTTCTCATACACATGTCATTATTAAATTTTCTCTTTGATATTTGGCTTTGGAATCCCTCCTATTCATAAACTGTAGGTTCCTTTCTAATCTCACATTCCAACCTTACTAACATAGACCTGCACATTAATGATATTCTCATTTCTTCATACTTTGTTTTTCTAGTACAACACACTTGTCAATCTGCCCTGGGTAAAATATGCCTTTGAACTTCATGCTTCCATTTCTGAGTTGCCAGCATTGCTGGAGGAAAGCCTTACTGTTTGGTTTCTAAACAAATTGAAATGCCGTATTCAATTTTCTTTACACAGACCAGCAATCTTTTCACTCCGTCAGTATCAAGTTCTTTACAGTGCCTGTCAATATTTTGGATTTTCACTAGAATTATAGGTGACCCCACCCTTCCATGACGACCCTAACTAAAAAATTTGACAGAATGTCAATGTCTGGAGTAGATGTCATCAAGGAAGAGTAATTGAGAAATAAATAATGGTTTGCTTTTTTTGGAATACAGTTGGCTAAGTTGTCCATATCAACTCTTCCATAAAAAGAAACAAACAAAAAAAATGTGGATAAGAATTAGAGGAAACAAAGCATCAAAGAGCTCCTTAGAAAGAGTGACAGAGTGATAAGATGAGCACAGAGTTTACCTGTATGTGACAACAAGGTGAAAAAGGGGAAAAAAGTACTGAAATGTAACCACAAGACAGCTTTCTCTTGGATTTGCAGCTTAAATTATATGGTTCAAAAATTCCGAAGCCATGAATGCACTTTGAAGTGGTTTAAGAACATTAATGAGTTTCCATGACTACCTCTCAGTGAGATGTCGTGAATCAGGAGGGATATACGGAGACCTTTGGTAATGTTTTATGTCCAGCAATGTTTTATGTCTTGAGGTGAGGGGTGATTGTTTTCTTTAAAATAATCATTTAAAGTACACATGCATTTTTAAAACAATGTATCTATAGATCATTTTTTAAAAAATGATACTACGTATCATAATGAAAAATGTGTTCTGGATTATTTTCTTTGTTATTGAAAGATATAGGATGGATGTTTTGTTTTGGAGAGTTTTGAAAGGAAGTGATGTCAGTGAAAAGAAGTTTCAGGAAGGCTGAATAGGTGAATAAATTCAGTATGTCAACAATTGAGAATAATGATCTTGCTTTTATAGGAGAGGGTGCCTGATCACATAGTGTAAAGATTTCAAAGAAAGGTATATTAGGGGCCAACTAGTCAAGGGTTAGAGTAAAAAATATAGAATTGGGAATATAGTTTGGTTTTTTTTAAGTACAAGAGAAAGATTTCTATGAAGACTAACAATTGGGGATTGCATGATTGAAGGAGGTTAGAGGGTTAGACAGTAGAATCACTAAGCATTGGCACCCCCAAAGCCTTCATCAATCTTCCCTTCAAGCCTTCCATAATACAACTAAAATCTAAATTAATAAAACCTTTTTAAAATATTTTATTTATTTATTTGAGAGTGAGCAAGAGAGAGCAAGCATGAGTGGGAGAGAAGCAAAGGGAGAGGGAGAAGCAGACTCCTGGCTGAGAAGGGAGCCCAATGCTATGCAATGTGGGGCTCAATCCTGGAAATCCAGGATCATGCCCTGAGCCAAAGACCGAGCCAAAAGGCAAATGCTTAGCTAACTGAGACACACATGCACCCTGATAAAACATTTTCTAAGCCATTCCCACCATGACTTCCCTGATGACTATCTTATTTAGAAATCCTGGAGCTGCCCCAGGGGTTAAGAAATATTCCAGAAAACTTATTATCAAGGGTCAGAGAGGGAAAAGGATGAAGATGAAAAGTAGGTACCAAGATTGTGATTCATTTTGCTACTGGATTTGTCTTTGAACTCCTTAATACATTTTACTACTATGTAAAGTTGGTTCTTGTTACACTATAACAAAATTATGAAGAGATGCTTATCCATGGTTAATATTGTTAACTATATTTTTAAACAATTGAACATCTGTACAGTATGTATTAATAAAGAATTGAAATTTAAATAGGAAAATAAAGTTAATTAAATAAAAATAGAAAAGGTTGAAATGGAAATTTTAAAAAATAAGCCTGTAGTCCTGACCTTGATATTAATAAGCTACGGCTTTAGACTTACATTCTATGGAATTAGTATCTTCTGTGAGATCATATTAGGAAGCTGGTCTGGATCCATGGGTTTCAAAAAGAGATTTTAAATCTGGAGAGTTTTGCTTGTCTTTGTTTTACTTTTTGAAACTTCAGGTGATCCAGAGTGTATTGGACAGTATTACCGGTCCCCAATTCCCACTTCAAATAGAACAGATGTGTTTTCATTTGTTTATGGCCCTGGGTAAGATTTCAATTGAGCAAGCATTTCAGAACCTAAGAAAGCAAGACACTAGCGAATCTCAAGGATCTCTTTCTGAAATTCTGAGAAACATTTTCAACTTTGAAAGTGGAAGAGTGTCAGTGAATCTCAGAGAATATTCTTGTTCAGGATGGAACTCAAATAATTAATTACATTTGTTTAAAATGCCTAAGTGTGCTTTTGCCTTTTATATGAAAAGCTATAACTTCAGTCACATGCATATCTGTTTATTATTTCTTCTACACTTGCAATGAAATACAACAGATGATTTTTGAATATCACTTTCTACAGACTTTTATTAAACATTATTTTGGAGTCCTGAGAAACATTCTGACAGTTTTCTCAAGTAGAATATGTACTAAAGCTCTTTTCATGGTGACAGTGAGCTCTAAAGACATTACTTAACAGATTACACTTCATAGGTTATTCACTAATGTCATTTCAGGAGGAAGGTTGTTTATGTTCTATGTTCTGTTCTCTTATTTGATTTCCCAATATTATAGCAGTGATTATTTTTATACTTTGAAATATATGAAAGAGCTTAATTTCCTGAGGAAAAAAATAGAACTGCAGGATGTGTCTCCTAACTAGGAAGGAATGCAGGGAGAGTCAGGAGGGAGAAAATGAATTTGACACTAACAACAAAATAAGAATGAAGGATTGGTTTGGTAGGGCTTATACACCTTAACTGGGGTGGGGGGGAGCTTGTATAGAAACCAAAGCTAAAGCATACTCTAGTGCTGAAAACCTGTTAAAATGTATACATATTTTGCAAATTTTCCAAAGGTTTTCCTATGTATCTATCTACACACACACACATACACACACACCATACAAAGACCTCTACACACATATGCACATTGGTCAACTCTCTTGCACACATTATTCTATTCAAGGGCTCACAGACAGCTGTCTATCCCCAGGGTGAAAGGAACAGGCAGGACCGTATCACTCTGTAAGCAGAAAGCAGCAGTGATGAGTATAGCCAGAGGCATGAGTCAGAGGTCCAGTATGCAGGTACTTGTTTGGAAGGAACAGCCCAACCTCTAGTCCTGTGACGAACATCAAAAGCTAGAGAAGAGGGAGCTGAGTTGTCCTTTTTGAAAATGAGTGGGTTTTTTTTTGCTTCCTGTCACATTGGCCTGATAATGTCTCAATCTTGCTGAGCACCACTATGAAGTTTAGTTGCTTGAAGTCAGGATAATGTGTGCTGGGCAGGGTAAGTGGGGCTTCAGTATAGATCTGGGTATGACTCACTCTAGTCCCAGGGACTGCGCGTAAAGAGCTTGGCAATTTGTTTGGGGTCCTACTGCTCCTGGCACAGACACTTGATAGTTCCTTAATGGTACTTGAAGTGACCTTTTTGTGTTTCCTGTATTTACCATGCCTTTTGGCCACTTATTGAAAATGCTTTCATTATTGTTACTGTTGAACATTTTGGTTTACAGACCCCTCATCAGATGCGGCAAAAAGTTTAGACAAAATCCAATTATTTAGCCTCAAATTTCTATTTTCCCCAAAATGTCTTAAAAGGTATTTATTGAAAATAAATATCTAAAAGTCACTCTTGTCCATAAAGAACTGATTAACCTAGGGCTGCTATTAGAATCATTTTAGCGATGGACATTTTTCACAGGTACATGTCTGCATTGGAATATATATACGCCAATAATTGGCACTACCACCCAAAGAGAGGGAGTTGTTTTTGCTACTAAGTATATTAGGAAACAATATTTTCATGCAATATATGCAAAGGGACAAAAGGGATACAATAAAATTTCTTATAAAAATAACCAAATTATTAACTAAATTTCTTTTCTAAAAATCATTTTAAGTAAATAGTCATAGGAGTTAGAGAAAAGCAAGAACATTAATATACTGACGGATACACTGAATATGATTGAGAAAACTGGAACCAATTTTAATTTTACACATTTCCATTAGGTGTCTGTAGCATCTGTCAGACTGTCAGAAAAGATATTTATCTATTCAATAGTTGTGCAGAGAATGGTGATCTAGTCTGTGTTTCTGAACAACTAATGAGACCAAGTTTCATTTCACCCCACTGAAATCGACCTTGATGGGTTTTTTTCTTTTCATTCTTTTTTTCTTTTCTTTTCTTTCTTTTTTTGGATTATCCAAAACTTCTATGGCAGGTTCTAATAAAAACAAATTTAAAATCATCCTCAAGAATATCTTTTAGGGACACTCTAGTGCTTGTTGTTCTTACTTTAAATTTTTAAGACTTGTCTCTAAATTTTTCTTGGTAATGTGATGGACAGATAGAGATAATTACGAATAACAAGCTTTTGTTTTTAATCCTGGTTAATTAACCAAGAATGCTTTACAGAATCCTGCCTTTAGATTCTGCCTCCTTAGACTGAGAAATAAATGCTTTATGGGGAAATATAAAGCAATAATTGAACGACATTTGGACAGTATTTTTTTTTAGATTTTATTTATTTATTTATTTGACAGAGAGAGACAGCTAGCAAGAGAGGGAACACAAGCAGGGGGAGTAGGAGAGGAAGAAGCAGGCTCCCAGCAGAGGAGCCCGATGCGGGGCTTGATCCCAGGACTCTAGGATCACTCCCTGAGCTGAAGGCAGACGCTTAAAGACTGAGCCACCTAGGCGCCCCTGGACAGTATTTTTTAAACTTTTTCTTTCTGTTTGTCTTTCTTTCTTCAGTATAAACCATACAGATCTGTCATGATTGCAAGAAGTTCATATAGAACTCTTACCAGTTTTCAACTTTTAAACATCCAGAAGTTTGCAGAAACAATAGAACAATGTTTGGAAAAATATTTCAAAGCATGCTTGCTCTTATGGTGAGTCCATTTGTGAAAACAATCAACTGAATTATAAAACACTGAGAAGGAGCCTGACGTGAGAAAAACAGTGCAGACTTCGGAAACAATTCATACATAGTTATATCGTGGATCTTCCCATTCGGGGTTGAGTGACCTTAGGCAAGTCACTTACTCTCATTGAGCTTCAGTTTCTTTTCTAGAAAATTGGGATTAGAGATAAGATACTTTCCGTGCTTGGATATAAGAGGCAGGTTTCCAGAAACAAAGAGACGATATGCTCATGAAGTTAGCTGAAGGTGGTTTAATGAAGGGACAACTTTTAGAACTTTAAGCCAGGGAATCAGTAAGGGATGGTGAAGCATCAGAGCGTGGCAGCAGCAATAAGCCTGAAAGTGCAGGGGACTGTGCAAGAAGGCCACTTGCCAGGGCCTGTGGGCTTTGGTAGGGTAATGTAGCTTCAGCTAGACCATGGTGAGGTAAACAGGAAGCAGGGGAGGAACTAGTCTGCTCTATGACCTCCTACTGTGCTCTAATTTCTGTCTTGTGCCTCCTACTGGCTGAAGGCAACAGGGAGCTAGCAGACAAAAGAACTGAATGATGCAGCTCATGGTGTCCTAGGGCCCAGCGTACCCCAGAGAAAGGCACCCTATGGGTGATGGGCATTGAGAATAAGCATCACACTTACTAGCATGTGTTAAATACCCACTCTACGGCAGGAAGAATGAAAACTCTACTGACGCCTCTTTGCTGCAGTGAAAAATGGTCTTCGAATCTTTCATAAATCTCATACATGTGCGTTGGTATTTTATGGTATTTTTTCCCTTCAGTGAAAATCAAGATAAGGGGCACCATTTCATGTTTGACTTAATGCCAGGGCAGAGATTAAAAAAAAAAAATTACTGCAAAACTCAGAACAGAAAATAACATCAGCAGTGCCAAGAAGTCAGAGCCAGAAAAAGACATGAGGACTCAAGACCCTCAGGGATTTAGAGAAAGTTTTGGATGAACACTGTTTGGATTTTATGCCAGAAAAATGAAAAGAAAGTTTGCTGAGGCCACCTCATCTAGGTCATTAGAACCAAGAAGAACATCTCGACATCTGGATTAAAAAACAAATGATAGCCATCATAAGTATATATTTGGGGGCACTCAATTATCTACAGTTTGGTGAAAGACTGAAAAACTATGTGCTATGTCAGCATTTATAGTGACCCACAAACCCTGCCATCTGTCACTGCCACGCAGAGTTAGCAAAACAGAGAACAAAATTAATTAAAGCCCTAAAGTATGGCAAATGGGCAGAGGACACGAAAGTTTAGCTTGTAAAGCAATAGCAGAATTCCAGGTCGGAGAGAAGGAAAGAGCAAAGTGGACCAGCAGCAATATCGAGTACCGAGAGAGGATGAATCAAGTCTGAGATCTGAACTCACAAGGCAGTAGAGGCTAGCAGGAGATCGGAAGCGTACGTCCTCGGGCAAGTTGCAGTAAGTGGCCAACATTCTGCTACAGGCATGGCACCGTCAAGAACTGTGAAGTACCTGTGATTTCACCTCACTTGGAAGCTAACACGGTAGAAAGCATGAGCTTTCTGGATGCTGGCAGAAGACACAGACTTCTGGGTCAGGTACAAAGGACTTTATTACTCACGACCCAGCCAGCAGCGTGAGCATCCGCGTACTTGTGTCAGTCCCCTTTGACCTCAAGTCTCATGGGGTGATGTGAAAGGGCCCAGCGACGTCTGCACTGCAGTGGTGTTGAACTTGGGGAACACAAACCTCTTATTATGGGCAGAAGCGTGCTCAGCCTTTGCTCCAGAAGCTCTGTCTCTGGCCATTCGCCAGACAAACATCTTTGAAAAGACTATTCACAACAAAGAACGGTTCCCGCCTCACTAATAAGACATGCAGAAATGCAAGAGATCCGTGTCCCAACAGGCAATTTCCATGGTCTGTAGTCAAGCATAGATGTGTGAGTCCAACAGTAACATGGTATTTGGACATGAGTGTGTGTCACAAATCACAATTCCTATTATAAATCTGGCATGTGTAGACATTATTATCAACACAGGATATGAAAAACAGTTTTCTATAATAATTTGTTGTTGGTCTTATAGCATTTAAATATTATATTTTATAGACACAAAATGAAAGAAAAGACTTAAAAAAAAAAACCAAACTCTTAGCAGTTGGGAAGGATGATTGACTTATTACCAGCTGACTACTTCTGCTTCAGTTAAGGGGGAAAGAAATGCCCAGGAGGCTTTCTGGGGAAAGCTATGATGTCTGCAACTAGAAGATTTAGGCCCAAATCCCGGTGACAGTTGTGTTCGATTCAGATGCTGCCTCCTTTCCTTTAACCCTAACCAGTCTTCCTAAGACCAGCGCTCCATTCTAAATTGGTGCCAAGCCAAGTCCTGTTTTATCACACCAGACCTTCAGAGCAAGGCCCTCAGAAGTTGAGGGGATCCAAGAATAAACACAGAATGAACTGAATGAACAGAGGCCCAAGAAGATGATGCTATGAACACACAGCCTTTATTCCAAGCGTTAGCGATTGTCTGTCTGCTCATTGGGACTGGGCATCCTCTGGCTCTCACACTGATTTTAAAAATCACATGAGTTTTCAACTCTTAAAAATCAGGAGAATTTGGGGTACTGGGGTGTTTCAGTCGGTTAAGCATCCGACACTTGATTCAGCTCAGGTCTTGATCTCAGCGTTGTGAGTTCAAGCCCCACGTTGGGCTCCACGCTGGTTGTGGAGCCTACTTTAAAAAACAAAACAAAACAAAAAAACTCTGGAGAATTCACCCAAATAATCAATTTATTGACTTAAAAAAAAAACTCTAGTATACTTGGCTTACATGTTTAGATGGCAAAACTTAGAGTTGCTCACTCAGGTAACTCTGGTGATTTTTTTTCACTTGGTGACAGATGCCATCACTCTATATTGTCCCTTAAATGCTGAGGCTTAAGGTTAGTTAGCATTTTTGACAAACTTAGACTTTTTTTCTTATAGTTACCCTGCATAGAAGAAATTTTTTCTCTAATTTAGCTTGCCAACCTAGTCCCTGTAGACACCTGAGTTTACAAACTCTGCTTTATCCTGTTTTCTCTTGGCTCTGAAAGGCAGTCACTGGTCCTACAACCGTAGTGGGTTTTACCCTGACCTATATGTACTTAGGATTCAGCCAAAACTTGAACTCCTGTGAGAGAATGAAATGAGCCCCCACAGGCCTCCATCTTCCAGGGATAGAACTTAAGCTCTGGGGGTGCCTGGGTGGCTTAGTCAGTTAAGCGTCCGACTCTTGATTTCAGCTCAGATCATGATCTCAGGGTCCTGAGATGGAGCCGCACATGGGGCTCTGTGCTGTGTGAGGATCCTGCTTAAGATTCTCTCTCTCCTTCTTCCTCTGCCCCTTCCACTAACCCTCTAAAACAATAGAACTTAGGCCCTGCATTGGTTTTAGACAGGGAGAACTTGGATCTTCATGTCTGTTGAAGAATTTAACATTTATAATGACAGTATTTTTAGATTTTCATCATTTTGCAAGAGATAAGTACTTTTCTCACAAAGAAGAAATACTCTCTCTGGCTCAGATTCACTGTTTAACTATTGAATGAAAATGTTAAGAATCCTTCTGACATTATTGATGTTTTTTTTGTCTTATCTTTCCATGTTTTTTCCACACTTTTGATGTAATAACAGCCATGGTTCTATCAGTAACATTCTGCTGTGTCCATAGAGTGAGTGGGAAGCTTGGGATGGAGCCTAGACTAGCTGCACTAGCTGTCCACCCACGTCACATCTGTCCTTGGCCCTGAGCCTGTGAGCCAATTTGAGGCACATTATACCAGTGCTGCTACCCTTAGTTCATGAAGTGCTTGTCCACATCAACATGCCTTGTTACAACCTCCCACTGACGTGTTGATGCTATTCGGCTGATTATAAGTCTTTGCTACAGAATTTAAATTTAAACTGAAACAATAATACAATAATTACAAAATGAAGTCAGCAGTATTTACATCACAGTAGTTGCCTGTCAAGATGAGACAAAGAAGAAAGCTGTATTTTTATGACTACATTATGCCAGTATGGTGAAGCTTAAAAAAAATCCTTAGATATAATGAAATGTCAAGATAATTAAGGGCATGCGGCCCTGTTGTAAATTCAAACTTTAATTTCAAAATCAAATAATTATTATCATTTTTCTTTATCCGAGTTTAACAAACAACAGATTTTAAGGGCTAAAGCCCATGTTGGATGGATGGGGGTGGGGGAGTAGGGGAGTCAGAACTAACACTCAAGACCAGAAGGTGGCAGCAGTGAGCTAGGATTAGTGAGCTCCTTGGCACTTCTCTTCTAGAAAGGGTGGTGGCTCAGCCAGGAGGCAGTGATTCGGCCAGGGCCAAAAGCCTAGGCCTCTACGCATGGTTTGGAAGCCATCGAAGTCCTGAAAATTAGGGAGTTTTGTTTTCTAAACTAAAAGTATGAGGACTCACGAAGGGGCAGGGATTTTAGATTTCGCGTCCCAGGGCCAGAAGTCAGATAGAAGGTGACACAGTGAAGCGTTACGTTAATAGAGCGTATGGTTGGTAGCTGACTTTTAAGCCCCATGTTAGGCCTGTTTGCTTTTAAATGCCCAGAGACCTGTCTATATTGTGTCTTTGGAAGACGGGGCCATGATTGATAGTTAATAAACAATTTAAAATAATCTTTCCTTAAAATTCATGGATCAAAAGTCTAAATATGTAAAAATGTCCAAGGTAAAGATTTGTTAACACCTCCTGATCTGTACAGAAAGAATGCTATCAGAAATAATATGCAGCATTTAGGGGAAGGAAAACGAAGAACTACTGGTGATATTTTTCTAAAGAGTACAAGCCTAGGAAAACTAAGTTTATATAACTGCAAAGAAGAAAATCAGTGTACTATGTCTCAACGTGACAAAAGTTATGTTGTCCTAAAAAGCAACTGGATATATCTCCTGTCACTTGAAAGGTGTTTCTGAAGTTGAAAATTGAAATAAGAGCAATTTCTTATCATTGAGGCCATATTACAAACATGAGAAGAGATTAATTGTACAATAAGAAATAATTCAAGAAACTTTCTCAAAATGCAAGTTGTCTGAAGAAAATATTTGAACAGGAACACAAACATTTGAATGCAGCAGAGATTTACCTTAGAAAATAAATTGTTTCCTAAATAGCTCATTTATTTTTCTAGGTTTCTCTTATATTTTTTAGTGCAATTCTTGGTCCATAGCAGGTGGCAAATATATGCTTGACCATATAGCTGTGTTAAAATCAAACACAAAAGGAAACTAGACTTGAAAATTCGTTAAGCAGACAATAGCTTAATTTAGCTTATTCTGTAAGACAGCCGATGCAAATTTGACCTGGGTCACTTCTTGCTATGCCTCTGAAAATCATAAGTGAAACTTAAATTGTTCTCCAAAATTGATATGAGGTAACCACTAACCAATCCCCTTTCATTAAAAAAAAAAAATTTAATATTGTGACCAATCACTGTGAAGAATAAGCAGTCACTGCCTCCATACTATGTACCCTTCTTTCTAACAGTACACCTCAGAGCCTCATCCCATGTTTTGGTTTGAGTGCTCCTGGCCTACAAACTCTCTTTCTGGTGTGTGCACAATAACCTTTACTAGTACCTCAGTAATTTATTATTTTTACTTCTCTTTTTTTCCCCCTAACTTTTGGCAGCCATGAGTTTTTACAAATTTGCCAATTACCGGCACTATCGCAGCCTTTCCCTGGATTATCCACCCTTAATGCGGAAGTACCGTGATTGGGTTCAGTGAACTCTAATTGGGTTCAGTTATACAGTAAAAACTCTACCAGAATTTCATGCACTTGGAAATACATGATGTGATATAATCTTTTTTCTGAAGTAGATATTATTATTCTTTGGTTTTACAAATGAAGATAACTGAGATTCATGGAAGTTAAGCAATTCACCCTAGTCACACAGTAGGTGGCAGATTTAGAATCAGAACACATTTTTCATGGGGCACCTGGGTGGTGCAGTAGTTGAGCATCTGCCTTCGGTTCAGGGCGTGATCCCGGTGCTCTGGGATCGAGCCCCACATCAGGCTCCTCCGCTGGAAGCCTGCTTCTTCCTCTCCCACTTGCCCTGCTTGTGTTCCCTCTCTCGCCGGCTGTATCTCTCTCTGTCACATAAATAAATAAATAAATAAAATCTTAAAAAAAAAAAAGAAAGAAAAGAAAAAGAACATATTTTTCAGTCTCAAAGCCCATACTCTTTCCAGCTCATTTTGGTCAGGAAGAGGAAAACGCCTACCCTATGGGTATTTTCACTTCTGCAACCCTGGTAGTACCACTGACAGATCTTGACATGTTTCCACTAATCCGGACTTGTGCCAAGAGTTCTGTTCCACACAATGATTTAGGCCAACACTTCCAATTAAGTAAATATGTCATCCCAGCTGAAAACTCTTGGTTAATTCTGCATGACTACATCTGTCTCCTTCTTTTTAATACATAGTAAATACTAGCTCTTATCACTGAACTTACAATCAAGCCACAGGTGAAGAAATTACAAAATATGATATTTATCTCCTAGAATTATTATGGGAAAGGATGGGAATAAAGATGTACCTGAAGGATAAAAGCAAGTTTTATCTTGATATGTGAACAATATTAATGAACATATATAAACACATTTAAAAAATGATGTCAACAGTGGCACAAAAATTTTCTCACGGACAAAGTTGTCTTTAAGAAAACCTGTTTCTAACCTGCCCAGGATGGAAGGTGAGACCTTGACTGTGTGGATTTACAGAAGATAAACCAAAAAGAGAATTAAACTGCTCAACTTTGAAAAAAGAGAGGGAGGGAGAGGAGAGAGAGACCATCAAGAGAAGTAGATATAAGAGAACATTTTTGAGAAATTATACATTCTTGATGCTGATAAGAAACTGCTGAAATTTTTGCCTGAGAGTTCTGTGCCCTGTTTTTTTTTTTTTTTTTTTTTTTGGATTCTATTGGCTGGAACCTGAAACATGGCCTTAGGCACAGGTCATTTATCTGAAAGTGATTCCAGGAAGTGGAAGTAAGGAAAAGAGTGAGACAAGGCAGGGAAAAGGGTGATAAGGGTGAGTTATGAGCTGGGTACCACTGTGAGCAAATGCTGTTGACTTCCTCTGCGGACCTTATGAGGAACCATTCAGTACTTCCTGCGTAGTTTTTCACCAAAGGCCCAGAAGCTAGGGCAATGATCCACCAAGTCGTTTTTCCCTTAGGGTGAGAATTGTTCTCAGGGGCACAATCCCCTGCACTTCTGGGTTATGCCTGTATCCTCTGGGTGGTTGTCCTGACCTGACGATGGAGAAAGCGCTTAGGCAGTAAAGCGGACTCCTTGTGACCCGGACGTAGTAAGCTGGCCATGCAGCCACAGACCATGACAGCTGTGCTAAGCTCTGATAGACTGAGGGTAAGGAGGTGGCGCTGCAAGCATCGGCTATATGCTATAATTTCACATTTCTTTCTGACACTAACTTGCATGGGATTTTATTCATTGAAAACATAAGGTCTTAAGTAGGAAAACCACACAAATAAAACATTGGTTCTCTACAATTATTTGCAATTTTCAATTAATATCTTTCTTTGATAATTTGCATTTTTGTGCTATTTAAGCATACAAGCAGGAAGTCATATGCCTTTGAAGAAAAAGGTAAGCTAATAAATGTAATATGCTCATCTTTTCACTTTAAGAATAAATCATCTTGATACTTTATATTTGAAGAATTATCAGAAATAAGGCCCATGGATAGAATTTGTTCAGTGTGGAAAATATTCTGATATTAGGGAAATATTCAGAGGGAAATATTCTGAATTAGCAAGAAGACTGCAGTTATACCTATAACATTTCTTAACTCTTAAAAACATTGGCAGGCAGAACTTCTTGGTGATTCTTATTTTAATGGTAAGAGTTTGAATTAGCATAGCAAGTGAAATGCAAAATCACTTCAAAATATTTGAAATTTAAGTAGGCTAGCAAAATTCCCTTATTATATTGAAATATTAATATTTATAAATTCTTTATGATATTTAATATTTTAAGAAGGGGCACACATACAAATTAATGGATTTGAATAGCAAGATATTGTTTTACTTTGCCTTCTGCCTTGGTGAAGAGACCTAGCGGTAGTGGAAGTCATATATTATGTGAGCTAAATGGATTTTTCCTAGAACCTTGTACTGCTTTTTGACAATTCATTTAACAACATCACTACCATATATTTCCAAATTCAATTATAAGGGCTTCTCGACAGCATACATATTTATGGGAGTTTTGCCACTTTGTTTCTACACTGTAGTGTTAGCTTCTCATTTTAAATCATTAGTTACTCTGTATCTTTACTTTTAAAACATCAGCATTACTTCAATAATGTCAGAGTCCAAAAAAATTGGTAATAATAACCCTTGTTTGGTATCATGCAGATGTCTGTTTCTGTTTCCATAATGTTATGTTTTCTTGATTTAACTAATTATCACAATATACTTTTGGACTAGATAAAGTTGTAATTCTTTGATTAGTCAAATACATGTGTCTGTGTGTAACATATTTCACAGTGTTTATAGCAGTTTTCATTACTATAAAATCTTAGGTCAGTTTAAAATTTAGTTTGTAAAGAATATAAAGAGCAAGTAGAAAAAGGAAAATATTTAGATTTTTATAAGTCAGTATAAAAGTCCATGAAAGGGAGTATGCATTAAAATTAGAGACAAGATGAAAAAAATAATAAGGTTAAAGACAAGAGCAGCTGAAGGAAAAACCTAGGAGAATTACTAGAAAAGCACACAGAAAAAAATGATAGAGCAGTAAAAGACCTAGTATTATATTCTGCCCATAATAAAATACATTTTATTTTGTCGGTGAAAATAAATAATGAAAGTAAAAGTAACTATATTTTTATTCAATTATATTTGATTTATTCAGTGACCAATAATTTATATACATATACACAAAATGAAGCACTGTTTTCTTTTTTTTATTATTTAATGATTTTTTATTATATTATGTTAGTCACCATACAGTACATCCCCGGTTTCTGATGTAAAGTTTGATGATTCATTAGTTGCATATCACTGCATCACTTTTTTTTTTTAAGATTTTATTTATTTATTTGAGAGAGAGAGGCAGCAAGCAAGAGAGAGCACAAGTAGGGTGAATGGCAAAGGGAGAAGCCGACTCTTCACTGAGCAGGGAGCCCAATGTGGAACTCGATCCCGGGGCTCGATTCTGGGACTGCCGGATCATGACCTGAGCCAAAGGCAGACATCTGCTTAACCGACTGAGCCACCCAGGCGCCCGTAACATTGTATCGCTTTAAAAGAGCACTGAATGTTTGCCAATTTGGAGGGCATATATGGGATGGGCTAACTAAAATACAGACTATATAATGCGTACGAAACACACCTTCCTTTCGCGGAAGGTCCGGTTAGCATCATATAATACAAAGATAGCAAGGTGGTATGTGAAAATGACAGAAACGTGGCATATGTATTAGATGCCCAACAAAGGGAATACAAAGAGTAATTTTGAATATGATCCTTTAAAATTTACGAATGCGGATACTTAAATTGTGGTTGTTGAATGACAACGGACTAATTCCCACAGACTCAGTTGAGCATGTCTCAGGTCAGGGTTTGGTAGTCACAGGTCTTTTTTTATTGAAAAACTGTTAATACATATATTTTTAGGCCTGGGGTAAATCAGCTCTTTTATTTAAGGTACAAGTTGATGGGAAAAAAAAGATGACGTGGAGTGTATAGAAAAAGGTACTGAGAGGTACAGGAGTTGCTAGCGTGTAAGGCTGTCTGTCATATTTGCAGGCCATTGTGGGAGAAACATATAATGGAGAATTTTGAAAGAAGGAAGTACCAAACCATAATTTATTTCAGAAAGGGAAATTCAATTTGCAATGCCTCAGAAGTGTAAGAGGGTTATGTGTGGAAATTATCACTCTTACTTTTTTCAAAGATTTTATTTATTTGAGAGGATGAGACACAGAGAGCACCAGGAGGGGAAGGGGCAGAAGGAGAGGGAGAGGGACAAGCAGACTCCTTGCTGAGTGTGGAGCCTGATGCAGGGCTTGATCCCAGGACCCTGAGGTCATGACCTGAGCTGGTCAGACGCTTAACCAACTGAGCCATCCAGGCACCCCTATGACTCTTTCTTATATAAACACAAGTAGATAAGAAAGAGACTAAAAATTAATATAAAACCACACAATAGAGTATTTAAATATCATATAGTACATTATTTACCTAAAGTTGTGAGTGCTGAAATGGGCAAACTTATGGGTTAAGAAAATGATTCTTCTATTGTATAGAAAAGCGTAATTATGTAAGAAGGCATTCATTAAGAGTATGTGCATGTGTGATTTCATTTTAAACAGAGGCAATGGAAAGAAGTTTATTTTCCTCTCCAAATATTTTCAAAGAGGGAGTTGGCCCACTGCACAGGGTACACACAGGGCTGGGGAAGTTACTACCTAAAGATTGAAAATGTGTAGAAACAAGACAATACTGAAAGATAGGTAAAGATTGGGAGGGATGGATAAAATACATATTTTAGATTTTGTTCAATTTTGATAGGCTTTGGAGGATTCAAGAGGCTATACATAATAAATGAAGACACTTTTAATAAAGATCTGATCTTGTCTTTATACTTTGAAAACATTGTTTGGTTATAAAACTGCGCCAATTTAGGAATATATTCACTAACATCTTTTATGTGAAATACTGCATTTCTTTCTTAGTAATGTTTCTCTTACATTGTCAGGGTTATTAAAAGCATGTCCCCAAAATGCTGAAACTGATAATAACGATAACTGTCATTTGATTCATGCTTATTTTGTCTAGATCTTGTTTCGATTTTTTTCTTTTCCTTTTTATCATTTGGCCCATAGAGAAAACATACAAAACATTTACTGAAGCTTAAATAGGTTAAATGATTGCTTTTAAAATGCTCAGCTAATAAATTCTGGTTCAAGAGTACAAACCTGAGGCACCTGGCAGGTTCAGTCAGTGGACCATATGACTCTTGATCTCAGGGTTGTGAGTTTGAACCCATGTTGCTTGTAGAGATTACTTAAAAAAAAAAATCTAAAAAAAAAAAAAGAGTTGAAACCTATGTTGGACATACTCACATGCTCTAGTTTGTACATTACACTGCTTTGAGTTTGAACGTATCAAAATCTCTCTTAATGTCCCTCAATATAATTAAAAATAAAATTGTAAAAGTTTTACATATGTAGCTATTATTGATCAAATGTTTCTTATTTGCTATATACAGGCATATCTCAGAGACATTGTGGCTTCAGTTCAAGGCAACCTCAATAAGGTGAATATAACAATAAAGCAAGTTTAATGGATTTTTTGTTTTCCTACTGCATGTAAAAGTTATGTTTATATAATACTATGGTCTGTTAAGTATGCAATAACATTACGTCTAAAAAATGTACAAATCTTAATTAAAAAATACTCTAATGCTGGGGCACCTGGCTGGCTCAGTCAGTTAGGTGTCCAACTCTTGATTTCTGCTTGGGTCATGGTCTCAGGGTCAGGGTCATCATGGAGCCCACTTGAGGTTCCCTCTCTCCCTCTGCCCTCCCTCCCTGACCTTGCTCTTTCTCTCTAAAGAAAAACAAAAAACAAAAAAACAAACAAAAAAACCACCAAAAAACAAAACACATACATACAAAACAAAATAAGACTTTTTTGCTAAAAAATGCTAACCATCATTGAGCTTTCAGCAATTCGTAATCCTTTTGCTGGTGGTTGCTGAAGGTTGGGGTGGCTCTGGCAATTTATTTATTTATTTATTTATTTATTTATTTATTTATTTATTTTAAAGATTTTATTTATTTATTCGACAGAGATAGAGACAGCCAGTGAGAGAGGGAACACAAGCAGGGGGAGTGGGAGAGGAAGAAGCAGGCTCCTAGCAGAGGAGCCTGATGTGGGGCTCGATCCCATAACACCGGGATCACGCCCTGAGCCGAAGGCAGATGCTTAACCGCTGTGCCACCCAAGCGCCCCTATTTATTTTTTATTTATTTTTAATTTGAGTATGGTTGGCAAACATTATATTAGTTTTAGGTATACAGTTCGGTGATTTGACGAGTTTATATTTTATGCTATGTTCACCACGGTGTAGCTACCACCTGTCCTGTTACATCACTACTACAATATCATTGTATTCCTTATGCTCTGCTTTTTATTCCTGTGACTTATTCATTCCATAACTAGAAGCCTGTATCTTCCACTCCCCTTCACCTATTTTGCTTACCCCACTCCTCTCTGGAAACCATCAGAGAGGATTTCTGTATTTATAGGGCAATTTCTTAAAATAAGACAGCAATGAAGTTTGCTACAGTGATTGACTATTCATTTTACCAACAATTTCTCTGTAGAATGCAATGCTGTTTGATTGCATTCTACCCACAGGAAAGAAAGGTCTAATCTGCTTTATTTATTTACTTATTTATTTTTATGTTCGGTTAGCCACTGTATAGTACATCATTAGTTTTTGATGTAGTGTTCATTAGTTACGTATAATACCCAGTGCTCATCACAACATGTGCCCTCCTTCATACCCATTACCCAGCTACCCCATCCCCTCAACTCCCTTCCCTCTGAAACCCTCAATTTGTTTCCCAGAGTCCATAGTCTCTCATGGTTTATCTCCCTCCCTAATTTCTCCCTCTTCAGTTTTCCCTCCCTTCTCCTGTGGTCTTCCATTCTATTCTTTATGTTCCAATTATGAGTGAAACCATATGATAATTGTCTTTCTCTGCTTGACTTATTTGATTTAGCATTATCCCCTCCAGTTCTATCCATGTCGATGTGAATGGTGGGTATTCATCCTTTCTGATGGCCAAGTAATATTCCATTGTATACATCATGCCAAGAGTATAATATTATATTACATTTGGATCACATTTGTACAATTTCCATAATTACCCCTCAATTAGGAAGATTATCTGTGGGAGACCATAGTATTTCTTAAGTATTGTGATAAAATAAGGCACACACACGACTGAGCCTTGAGTCATTAATGTTCTTAATGGCATCTAGAATAGTGAATCCTTCACAGAAGACTTTCAACTGACTTTGCTCAGGTCTATTAGAAGAATCACTACATATGGCAGCAATAGCCTTACTAAATGTGCTTCTTAAATGAGACTTGAAAGTCAAAATCACTCCTTGATCCATGGGCTACAGGACGGATCTTGTGTTAGCAGGCATGAAAGCAATATTAATCTCATTGTATATCTCCATCAGAGCTCTTGGGGGACCAGTCGCATTGCCATTGAACAGTCATATTTTGAAAGGAATCTTTTCTTCTGAGCCATAGGTCTCAAAGTAATCTTAAAATATTCAGTAAACCATGCTGTAAACTGATGTGCTTACATTGTGAGGATAATCTAGACTTTGTTGTTCGATTTATAGAGTATAAGCAGAGTAGATCTGGCATAATTCTTAAAAGCTCTAGGAGTTTTTGACTGGTCAATAAGGATTGGCTTCAACTTCAAGTCACCAGTTATGTTAACCCCTAACAAGAGAGTCAGGCTGTCCTTTGAAGCCAGGCATTGGCTTCTCTGTAGTGATGATGGCATCTTCTTCCAACAGAAGACTGTTTTGTCTACCTTGAAAATCTGTTGTTTTGTGTAGCCACCTTCATTAATTATCTTAGCTAGATCTTCTGGATATCTTACTGCAGCTTCTATGACAGCACCTGCAGCTTCGCCTTGCACCTATTATGGAGATGGCCTCTTTCCTTAAATCCCATACACCAACCTCTTCCAGATTTAAACTTCTCTTATGCAGCTTCTTCCCCTCTCTCAGCCCTCATAGACTTGAAGAGAGTTAAAGCCTTGCTTTGGATTAGGCTTTGGCTTAAAGGAATATTGTGGCTATGTTGTTGTCCACTAAAACTTTCTCCATATCAGCAACGAGGACATTTCACTTTCTTATCATTCATGTGTTCAATGGAGCAGCACTTTTAATTTCCTTCAAGAACTTTTCCTTTGCATCCACAACTTCCCAGCTGTTGCAAAAGACCTAGCTTTTGGTCCATCTCAGCTTTCAACACGCATTTCTCACTAAGCTTAACATTTCTAGGTTTTGATTTAAAGTGAGAGATGTGAGACTCTTCCTTTAACTTGAACACTCAGAGACCCTTGTAGAATTCTTAAGTGGTCTAATTTCAATATTGCTGTGTCAGGGAATAGGGAGGCAGAAGGGGAGGGAGAGGGATGGGGGAAAAGCTGGTCAGTGGAGCAGTCAGAACACACATTTGCTGATCAAGTTTGCCATGTTATATGGGCGTGGTTCGTGGCACACCAAAACAATTACAAGAGTAGTGTCAAAGATCACTTATCACAAATCACCGTAACAGATGAAAAAAATTGAAATCTTGTGAGAATTACCAAACACTGAGACACAAAACGAGTAAATGCTGTTGGAAAAATAGTGTCTGTCGTTAGACTTGCTCAATTTGGGGTTGCCAAAAACCTTCAATTTGTAACAAACACAATATTTGTAGAAGCACAATAAGATGAGGTATGCTTATACTGTGTCAGTTCCTTATATTTTTTACTTCGTATAACTGCTGGATATAAAAAATGTCCTGAGAAGGGCAATGAATCCAGCAAGGGTACTCTGGTAGTATTAGCACCTTGAACATGGAAGAGTTAGGAAAGCATCAAGGTTAAAATGTGGATATGATATCAACCAAAACTACTTATCTGTTTATTAGAAAATTGAGAGAGGATAATCATGCCAAGAGTATAATATTATATTGCATTTGGGTCACTTTTGTACAATTTCCATAATTACCCCTCAGGAAGACTATCTGTGAGAGACCGTAATATTTCTTAAGTATTGTGATAAAATAAAGCACACACATAAAATATAGAACCTTTCAATACTAGTCATTGAAGTACCACTTTCCCTATTCTAAAAGCTTTCACATGCTTTTAAAGTATTTAATTTGAATATTCACAATTTTGACATAAGACACCTGTGGAAATTTGAAGGAATAAGCTGATTTGTTTTTTATTTGGTAAGTTTAGCTTTACACATTTTTTTGCATTAATTACACATTTCTATAGGAAAAGCCTGAATAATAGAAATTCCAATTTAAACTTAAATTTCCAGTTAGCTAAGGCATATCTGAATAGAGCCTAACAGTCTGTGGCAAAACTTGCTTCAATTGTTCCATGTTATGTAGATGAATAAATCACTAACTTATCAGTTATGATTGTTTTCAGATAAAAATTCTGAACAGTTTTGGGGGCCTGGGTGGCTCAGTTGGTTAAGCGACTGCCTTTGGCTCAGGTCATGATCCCAGGGTCCTGGGATCTAGTTCTGGGTCGGGATCCCTGCTCATCGCGGGAGTCTGCTTCTCCCTCTGCCTCTGCCACTCCCCCTGCTTGTGTTCTCCTGCTCGCTCTCTCTGTTAAATAAATAAATAAAATCTTTTTTAAAAATTCCAAACAGTTTTTATACTTTTACTTAATTACCTGACATTAAACGTAAGTAGAAACCTTTTCATTATTCGAGGCAATCAGGGGTAGAGGCTATAACTGAGTAATTGAAAATACATGTTTCAAGCAGAGAATCATTTAAAGATTTGTAAGGTTTAGATATGTTATTTTAATTTAAACAAATAACTGTATATATCTACCAATATTTTGATTTTGGCCTGAGACCTTTTATTTGAATATGAATCTGTCGATTGGACATTGTCTAAACTTTCCTGCACTACTCACATCTCGAGTGCAACTAGTTTGGTTTACTTTTTTTATTTTTAAGATTTTATTTACTTATTTGAAAAGGGAGAGAGAGAGCAGGGGCAGGGGCAGAAGGAGAGGGAGAAGCAGACTCTCCGCTGAGCAGGGAGCCTGATATGGGGCTTGATCCTAGGACCCTGAGATCATGACCTGAGCTGAAGGCAGATGCTTAACCTTCTGAGCCACCCAGGCACCCTAGTTTGGTTTACTTTAAGTAGACATTATGCTTTAAAAGACCTGTTAGGCAATCTAAGTAAAGCATCTTTCTAGATTTTCCCCCCTCCGCCAGTCATTTAAAATCATCTTCCTCACAGAGAGAGACATAAACCAAAAGAGACTCTTCACTACAGAGAGCACTCTGGGGTTTGCTAGAGGGGAGGTGGGTGGGGGATGGGCTAAATGGATGGTGGGGATTAGGGAGGGCACTTGTGATAAACACTGGATGTTGTCTGTAAGAGATGAGTCACTGAATTCTTCTCCTGAAACCAATATTACACTATATGTTAACTAACTAGAATTTAAATTAAAATGTGGAAAATAAATAAGTGAATAAAATCATCTTCCGCACATAATTAGGTAGTATTTCAAAGTCAAATTACTTTTTATCAGTTTTTTCCAAAGAATTTCACTTGGTTTTCATAGAAATAATAACTCACTTTTTGTACACACATTTAACTTATTTATGTGATATTTATTTGGATTATTTAATAAATTAATACAAAAAATAATCAATACTACTTGACAGGTAGTTGACCTACGAGGACTGAGGAGAGCCTATCAGCCATGTTCTTTCAGACGGGAGGTTTTTCCAAGGGAATAGGGAGTATCTATTGATCTGGGCAGTTATGTAGGAGAGAGTAGGTTAGGGAGTTTTTGGTGCTATAGTCCACAGGATTAGACAGGACCTGGATATAGAGATGATTCGGAAACCTCTTTCTCTGCCTGGATTATTACAGCAGACTTCAAGCCGGCCTCCCCATATCTTCTCTGGTGTAGCCTCAGTCTTATCCACCCAGCAGCCAGTATGCGCCGGTTAAAGTGAAAGTCAGATCATGCCACTTGGCTCACTCAAGACCCTCCACTGGTTTCTGTCTCACTCAGCAAGAAAGCTAAAGTCCTTAAACTAACCTATGACAGTTGACAAGATTTATTTCTTTTCACCTAACATCATCTCCCCATTGTTCAGTCTTCTCTAGGGGCACTCACCTACTTGTCCTCATGTGTGCAGATAAGGTCCTGCCTTTGTTCTGGCTATACCCTGCTAGAAATGTTCTTCCTCAGGTATCCACAGAGCTCACAAAGCTCACACCCTCATTTCCTTCAGGTTTTTAGTAAAAGGACAGCTTGTCACTGAAAACTATCCTTGGATACTCTACCTAAAATTATACCCCCTTCCCGTTCCAAAATTATTCCTAGCTCTTCCCTACTCAATTTTACTTTTCAGCACTTAATACAATCTAACATACTACATACTTCATTGAATTTTTTGCCCATTTTCTGTCTTTGGTCCATTGTGGAGGTATTAATCACTATTTAATCTTTTTAATTATGAAGTCTTTCAGATAAAAATTCCAAACCAATGAATTTTTATAGTTTTATTAAATTACCTGAGCTTATACATATTTGTGGTTTTTGTTGTTTTTTCCTAACATCTAGAATAATGCCTGGGACACAGAGCATATAGAATAATATTTGAGGAGTGAATGGACAAATAAATTTCATATTATTTTATTAATCATACACATAAGTTGTATAAAGCATATGAATTAATGTGTAATAAAAAACAAATGCATAATGGAAATTCATGCTCTTCGGATAGATTCTGGAAGCCAGAATAAAAGATATTATTTATTATAAATCCATTACTATACTTCAACTAGGCATTTCCCTCTATTAATCTCTGTCTTCTCAAAGATTTCCTTTCTTTTATTCTGACCAAAAAGAAAAATTGTACCCTATATGTTGTGGGAAAAGAATGGCCTTGAAGCAGGCATAGTTGCCAGTTTTGCAGTTAATATTCTGAGTGTGGTTCAGGAAGCTTCTGGTCCACTTGGAGACTCTCAGTCACTCTTTGTGAAATGAACAAACAAGGTAGATTAAATCATCCCAGTTTTGACCATTTTTGATTTTTTATTGAGTCAAGTATAGTGATTTGCAGCAAGATGGCAGCATGGTGGATAAGCAGGTGAGTAATGCTATAGGACTTACTTTTTTAAAAGATCCTTTGGGATGCCTGGGTGGCTCAGTTGGTTAAGCAACTGCCTTCAGCTCAGGTCATGATCCCCGGATCCTGGGATCAAGTCCCGCATTAGGCTCTTTGTCCAGCAGGGAGCCTGCTTCTCCCTCTACCTGCTGCTCCCCATACTTGTGCTCTTTCTCTCTCTCTTTCTCTCTCTCTCTGACAAATAAATAAATAAAATCTTTAAAAAAATAAAAAGATCACTCTGGCTGCTCTGAAGAGATAGACTGGAGCAGATAGATGGTTAGGTCAGAAAGGTAAGTTCAGAAAAGGCATTATGGAAGAGAGGTCATCTGAGATGGATTTAAGGATGCAAAATATACATATTATGAAGTTGCAAGTAAGTGGAGAGGAATAGGAAGGCTAGGGTTCTAATATAGATCTAATATAAAGCACTAGTAACATTTTGGAGTCAGGAGCTCATAGTCTTGTATTAGCATGCCCAGGCTGCTGTAACAAAATACCACAGACTGAGTGGCTTAAACAACAGAAGTTTATTTCTCATAATTCCGGAGGCTGGGAAGTCCATGATTAAGGTGTCAGCAAGGTAGGTTTCACTCTAAGTTTTTTTCTTCTGACTTGCAGCTAACTGCCTTCTCACTGTGTATCACATGACCTCTTTGAGCATGCGTGGGAAGAGAAAAGGTCTGTGGTGTCTCTTCCTCTTTTATAAGGAAAGCAGGTCTATTGGATTAGGGCCCATCCATATGATCTCACTTAACCTAATCACCTTGTTAAAGGAGCGATCTCCAACATAGTCACATAGGGGTTAGAGCTTTAACATATAGATTTTGATTGAGGCACACAATTCAGTTCATAGCAGTTCCCATCACACTTTGTGAGCTGCACAGTTTCCATAAATTCAAGCGTATTTGACATTTTTCATTCACTGTGTTTGATCAGATAGAGCTCAGGGGCCCAGGGCTATCACACTGTACAAATCCAGGAAACACCATTCTCTTTACGTTACTATGACAATGATACCACCACAACTGTGGAGTTTACAGATTGTATGAGTCTTTGCTGGGGCGGGATAGGACAACACCACAATAACTGGAAGACTTCTGACAATAACTCAAAGACTTCTAACAAGATAGGCAAATATTTCATTGACACATTCATTTCAATTTAAGGAAATGAATCTTTGAGACAGAGGGCTACTTTATACCTAAGTTTTATTATTAATTATTGTTCCCACCACAGAAATTTCAGACTAGAGCATAAAAAAACCACAGTATGCTTTTCTGGTCTTAGGCTCTCAGTTCTGTAGGTTAGGGGCTAAAATCTCAAGGTTCTGATGTTTTTGACTCTATTTTTCCAGGGTAGTCCTGCTAAAATACCCTATCTCATCCATCAACCCCCTTTTATCATCTTTAGGCAAACAACCTCAGGGTACTTCTTGTTTTTCCAGTTGTAATAAACCCATACACTTTGTTGTGTGTCACAAGTCTCTTATCTTTCTCCCATGTGGCTAGATGCCTCTTACATAAAACCCATGCTAAATTACACCACAGTACTCTGGGAAACAAACTGAGGGCTTCAGAGGGGAGGGGAGTGGGGGACTGGGATAGGCCGGTGATGGGTATTAAGGAGGGCACGTATTGCATGATGCATTGGGTGTTATATGCAAACAATGAATCATGGAACACTACATCAAAAATTAAAAATAAATAAATAAATAAATAACACCATGGTAGACATTCTGCTAGCACACTTAGGTTATCCAGTACTTATTCTTTCAAATGAACAAGAATTAAAAATAAGAACAAACAAGACAAAACACACAACATAAAAAGTCCATCTAACATATCAAAAAACCCAGGAAGCTCAGGTATTCTGCAGTGGTTCTTTTTGACCTTTGGGATGAGCATCCTGGATTTGGCTCCAGGCTGGTCTAATAAACCAACATTCCCCACTGACAACATTAAGCAAACCTAAGACACAGCTAGTTGGAAAATAGAAAAAACAGTGGCTTTCCTCAAAGGCCCAAAGCAAACTATAACACAGTCTATAGCACAATCCATAGGATATACAAACTAAATGACAACGACAATAATAGTTAAAACAACAACAAAGAATGACTTGCAGTTGTTGCAAAAATTCAACTTGAGTTCTCTCCCTCATAGACTAAAACCTGTTTCATAAACTCGACCCCTTTTAAAATCTCACTTCTCTCATCTTCTTTCTTTCTTTCTTTCTTTCTTTCTTTCTTTCTTTCTTTCTTTCTTTTTCCTTTTTTACTTTTGAAAACAATATTCTGTATTAGTTTTACTGCTCATCCTTTGTATTATATTTAAGACTTACCTTCTATAATTTTTACCCATTTTTAGAACTGTGAAATATGGGACAAGTAAAATAAAGTATGAATACACATATGTAGTCGAGAAGTCAATAATGAAAAACGACTTCTCCAATGCTAGGATAGAGAATAAACATGACTTACAGCACAGAAGGCCTTTGAATGCCCCTTTCTGCACACATTTCATTTCATCTCTGAAAAGAGACCACAAAACTTAATCATGTGCTAATCATTCTTCATATTTGTATATCTATGTGTTTATTTTAAACAACATATTGTTTAATTTGCATAATATATGCTCATTTGAATACTACCTACATACTTCTTTTGTTTAATATATGTTTAGTTGGGGAAATTTATGTAAAAGAAATTGTACTATGCATAATTCTAAGTCTGTTTTCTATGGCTCAATATTATATTCTTGAGATTCATCCATGTTGATATGTATAGCTTTCAATAATTTTCATATTTTTATGATGTCATTGTATTATTCTACTTTTTTTTCCAGACCTCCTTAGCAAGAGGGAGCCTGTAGGTAAGACTGGACTCCAGACTTTGAGAATGAGGGATCAGAAAGAAACTGATTTGATCTTGGTGCATTTCCACTGGACCTGGGCTGTTGGTATACAACAGGAAATGTTAAGATCAAATAACATATAGTTTAGGAGATATATTAAAGCCATTTAATTCTATTCCTGTTGGGCTCACAGAGCCCACAATCTTATACCACAAGATAAGATTTCATCAGACAATAAGGAACTGTTCCACTTCCAAGTGCTGAAAACACTGTCTCCTCCCCTGAAACATAATGGCAATAGAAACGGTCATCACAGGGACAGGACAACCACGCTCAGTGAGGAAGAGCCCTCATTGTCAGCAAAAGCTATGGCTTGGTGCCGTGACATGAGGAAAAGTGGGAGAATTAGTGCTGGCTTGTGAGTTTCCATTACCAGAACGCAGAAAAAAATCAAAGAAATGGCTCGTAGTAACATTAAAGGAAGTTATCATGTTGTATTTAGGACACCCACACACTTTTATTAGAATAAGCTATTCACTAGCCTATTCTCAAGCTACAAATAAACAAACAAAAACTAAAAGAACATCAGGTATCCTGAACTTAATCTTCCACCTGTATCAGGCCTCAAGATTGCCAACACATTGAGAAAGCCTGAAATGCTGACATACTGAAGGGAGGAAAGGCCCAATTGAGAGTACAAGTGCTCATTCCAAAGTTTGCTCCATAACCATCTAGATGCAAAAGAAAAGAACTTGGAGCTTTCGGTAACACAAACCAGGCCTCAAGCAAATAAATTCTATTTGATATCACTGAGCAGCTTATATTGAACTTGAAGCAAGATAAATTTTTTATCAGGAAAGTCAATTGAAATCCTACTTTTGCTCATCCCCATAGCTTTCTGAATCACATCCTAAATTCAATTGCATATTCACTTTAGTGTTAACCCTAAATATTCGTGTTAACCAATAACATCAAAAATAATTGTCTGCTACATTTGGCAACAGTCCCAAAATCTTTCTCTATACTTTTCTACATATTTAGAAAACCAGCAAATAACACAATGACAATTCTTAAGCATTTCTAAGTAAATTCTATTGCAAACATGTTTCAAGACTTCTAAATAGCTTGCAGAGATGGAAAACCTCATGCCTACCCCTCGCTCTTATAGTCTGTGATGGTATACACGTTTACTACGTGGAATAATACCAAAAAAATCCCTACTTAATTCCAAAAATATTCTAAATAATAATCAATTTACTAATAAAAATTTAACTGCAACAAAACTGAATTCAAAAAGTAATTTGATCCCTAAAATGACAAGTATATAATACTTCCAATTAACATTCTCAAATTTGCATATACATTTTCTAATTAAATGACAATGGTCTCTATAATCCCTCACCCTTTTTTCAAAAGGACTGTTTATTCAAAATTATGCAAAAGTTAGCTCCTTAGTTGCCTAGGGAACTGCAAGATCTAATTGCAATTTCAAACTAAAATTAAAAGAAAACCCCTACCCTGTTTTATTTAGTGGCGTGCATTGGAGGGAGGATCTGAGTAGAGTGCCTTAGCAGGTTTTTTCAATTATCAAAGAAAGAAGCAATATACCTGAGTTCTCTAGAACTCCATATGAATCAGGTCCTATTCAGAGATGAAATTAATTTTTTATCATTTCACCAACCACAGGTAAAGTTTTAAACATAAATCAACTTCCCAAGACAATTCTTTTTTTTTGCAGAATTTTTCTTCCAGCATTTAATATTAAAAAATGTAGCATTCCTCTTCTTTGCCAGAAACTCAACAATACAGTGCCTTCCCATGAGTCATAAAGCTTTATGGCAAGACATGTGCATGCAACCTGAATATCTGACAAAAGACAGGTATTGAAAAGAATGGGCCTCATAAGCTCATCTACACAATCTTAGCTGGTATTTTTTTCTGGCTGCCCTGCTTGGCTCACGGACCCTGTGAATGGCTCTAGTGCATGTGAAACTGCAATCCCCATGTCTCACTCCCTGACTTAAACCCCATCCATAAGGCTTTGTGTGGGGGACCTCACTTCTCAGGATGCTGCAGTGTGTCCCTGTGGGCCCATTTCCTGCCTTGATTGCTACCCGCTGGCTTTCATGGAATTGTAATTTTTAAATGGACTTAGAAAGATAAAAAAGGTAATAGAGTTGCAAGAGAAACATTCTGGTTGCTTTAAAAATCAGCACTCTTGCATTGGAAGGACACTAAATTCGTGTTCTTAAAAATGAAGCAAACTGTGGGAGAGTGGAGAAGAGCAGGGAGAAAAATATTTTTTAATCGATTTTTGAGAGGATGCTTTCACAAATTCTTGCCTTTATATGGCACAGTGGGCTATTGCTTATGACTTTGATCAAATGTCATCATTCTTGTATTCCTCCAGGATTCTAGTATTATTTGCCTATCAATCCATACTTGTGGTATGAATGTTTTAAACATCATTTTCAGTGTTTCCATGGTCTTTTGATAGGGAGACTGAATGCAACACCTCAGGAGCTACTAACCAGAGTCACAAGCTTGTGCTTTCCCCCCTTGCTCAATCCATTACATAATGATGCCTACCCTAGACTACTGAATAATGAGAGGCTACATGGAGAGATAGGCCAGACAACAGCCAGTAGCAAGACCCAGATATGTGAGTGAGGGGGTGAGCCCCATCAGTGAGCCCAGGTGAGATCAGCAGATTTTTCCAGTTGATCCAGAGCGTCATGACCAAAAAAATGTTGCTTTAATCCCCTTGAGTTTTGTAGTGGTTCTTTACATAGCAATTTATAACTGAAGAATAGCACTAAACGCTAGCCAAAATTGTCCTTTTACTTATGTGTATTTGTCCCCACATATAAACACCAGAAGGAGAGACATTGGATTGTTCACTACTGAAATACCAGTTCCTAGATCATAGTCTGGCATGTAGTACCTATTTTATTAATATCTGATAAATAAACACATGTAAGTCTAATCATATTGGTTCCACAGTGAAACATGCTAAAAAGGAAACAGCTCTTGGGATTGAAAAATCTAAATTTCCACCTGCTTTGATGTCCACTAGACAGACGTACTGAATTGGGAACAACAAATGATTTCTAAGTTTTTGTTTTATAACCTCCAAAAAGAGAGACATTAATGCCTGTCTCAAAAGGCTGATTGTGAGTATTAAGTGAGAGAACATCTGGAAGCACCTTACATAGTATTTGTCACATCATTTGTTTTAATAAATAACATTTGTGGTGATGATAAAGCCATAAACAGGGAAATAAAGCAGTGATATAACTGAATAACTTGTATCGTAAATGAAGGGCAAACCGTATTTGAAAGGATTCCATGTTATGAAATGTAAAAAAAAAAAAAAAAAAAGAGGGCTATGACTCAGGAATACATCTGAAATTACCACTTCAAAGTTTTAAGGCGTGACTGGATAGCTTTCCCAATAATACCGTGCAATCATCCTCTCTTCTGCTAACTTCCATAAAAAGTTGCATGCATTTGAGAGCAATGACTGACCCTGTAGCATGGCAAAGCTACCTGAGCCACATTGAAGACAGTCCCAAGAGCTTGGAATTATTAGTACAACTCTCTACCCAACAGTGACAATGAACTGTGGATATTACAGAAAAGCGTATTTTGAAAATATGTGATTTAAGGATGTGATTATCTGTTAATACCTACTTCATAGTACCTAATAGTATTAGGTAGACTTAGAGATTAAGTGGCACAAGACATGCAAAGCACTTAAAGCTTGGCACATAGGGAAAATTCTCATTATTTTCCATGACTTTTCCAATATTAAAGTATTATGGCATGAGACTAATAGCGTTCAAACAAAATTAAGGGAAAATCCCATTGGCAATAGCTAGAGTTAATTAGATACTGAGTATTTAATGGCGCTAATTTTCATAAAAGTTATTTTGATGGCTTTGAGTAGTTCTAAATAGTATTTGTACTCACTTGCCTGTCCTTTTTCTTTTCAGAAAGTAAAGAAAAGACTTTGCATTTTGATTTCCTGTTGTTCTAACATTTTCATGTCCAACATACCGGCTGTGTAATGTCCTGTAGAACACATTTAATTTTGACATATTTTGTGAAGCATTAGCTATAAATGCAGTTTTAGCATACTGTGCATAGAGGATTTTTTTTTTTCAGGATTTCACTTAAGGAATCAAATTCTCAAATTCTTTTTCAATAGCTAGTTAAATAGATCCAATATGTGAGGGAAAAATCTAACACCCATTGTACCTACATAAACAGGAAAATTATGAAGACATGTTTTCATTGTTTTTCTTCACTTTTAGCATTTCCTTTAAAACAGTTGTTTGGGTAAAGTAAAGCTCGGTTCGAATGTGACAACTTATGACACTTCCTTAGAAATAGTATATATTGTTAGTTATTAAAATAAACTGCCGGAATTTCTAGTGATCTTGTATTAAATGTGCATTTTAAAGATAGCCCTAGATGTAGATTTGTTCCATCCAGCTTTCTGAGGTTCTAGGAGTTTTCTAAGAAAATATCTGTGTGTCAAGAGCTGAGAAGGGTCTGACATTTTACTCCATATGACAGCTAAAAGTTAGTCTGCCACAGATCCACAGATGCTGTAGCAGACATAAGACTCCTGTTTTAGAAAAACAAAAACGAAAACACAAAAAACCTGTTCATTATTCATAACAAAGACAATAGCCAGAATATCAGCATTTGTATCAGTTACTCAAATTCCAATGCCCACAGGTTAATAGAAGGGAATTGGGTGCCACAGGCACACACAGGTTGCATCACAGAAAAGGAATCCTGAATTTGGGAACCCCAAGTCTTTTATAATGGGCAGTAAGCAAACCTGTCCTTTGCTCGAGAAGGTGACAAGCAAACATAATTTAGAAGATAGTCTGGAGCAAAGGTACTCAATGAATCTCCTTGCAAAACATGAAGAAGTATGAGAGGCCATGGAGGACTGTCTCTCAACATTGTGATTGCCACTTTTTTTCTTTCTTCAGTTACTTCAATTTAACTAATAAGTTAATTAGAAAATGACTTGATTTTTTAAAATATTTATTTATTTATTATGGGGGGGATAAACAGAAGCAAAGGGAGAGTGAGAAAATCCTCAAGCAGACTCTGCACTGATCAAGGAACCTGACCTGGGGTTTGATTCCGGGACCCTGAGAACAGGACCTGAGCCAAAATCAAGCGTTGGACGCTTAACCGACTGAGCCATCCAGGTGCCCCAGTGACTGATTTTTAGGGTTTTTTTTTTCAATCTTCTACAAATTTTACCCATAATAAACAATGTATACTAAAAGTTTGGGGTTATACACAATTTTTATTACTTGCCAATACTTCTACCTGTTCATTTATTCAACAACACTAAGCACATGCTAAGTGCTAGGTATTAAGTATGCAGTATTGAGGGATGCCTGAGGGGCCCGACGGTTAAGCGTCTGCCTTCAGCTCAGTTCATGATCCTGGCGTCCTGGGATTGAGACCCTCATCAGGTTCCTTGCTCAGCAGAGAGCCTGCTTCTCCCTCTGCCTGCTCCTCCCCCTACTTGTGCTCTCTCTCTGTCTCTCTGACAAATAAATAAATAAAATCTTTTTTTTTTTTTTAAGTATGCAGTGTTGAGCAAAGTAGTTTACACTGTCATGGACTATAATAGTTTCTAGTATACTAAACATATAACAACAACCACAAAAAATAAATGTCACTTCTCAGGATACATTATACTTTTTGTTTTAAAAATATCTTTATTTTGAAAAATAACACACCCATAAAATAAAATAAAACAATGCACAGCCTAAAAAAGTAGTATAAAACAAACATCTGTGTATACACTATGAAGAAAACCATGTCTTTCTATGTAACTGTTTTTAATTACAATCTCCTCCTTTTTCCTCAAAAGTCACCACTACCCTAGCATCTATTTATTTATTTTTATTTCTGTTTTTATTTTAATTCCAGTTAGTTCACATACAGCATTCTATTAGTTTCAGTGTTGAATAATAATTCAACACTTCTATACATCACCCTGTGCTCATCATGGCAAGTGCACTCCTTAATCCCTGTCACCTATCTCAACTGTGCCCCACTTACCTCCCCTCTGGTAACCATCAGATTGTTCTCTATAATTAAGAACCTCTCTCTCTCTCTCTCTCTCTCTTTTAGCCCCTTTGCTTGTTTGTTTTGTTTCTTAATTTCCACATAGGAGTGAAATCTTATGGTATTTGTCTTTCTCTAACTGGCTTATTTTGCTTAGCATGATACTCTCTAGTTCCATCCATGTCATGCAAATGGAAAGATTTCATTCTTCTTTATGGCTGAACAGTATTCCATTGTATATATACATAGATGCAAACACACACATATATGTATATATACACACCACTTCTTCATTATCTATTCATCAATCCATGGACACTTGGGCTGCTTCCATATTTTGGCTATTGTAAATAATGCTGCTATAAACCTAGGGGCACCTGTATCTTTTTGAATTTGTGTTCTTGTATTTTTTGGGTAAAAACCCAGGAGTGCAATTGCTGGATCACAGGGTAGCTCTGTTTTTAACTCTTTGAGGAAACTTCATACTGTTTTCCACATTGGCTTCACCAGTTTGCATTCCCACCAACAATACATGAACATTCTTTTTTCTCCACATCCTTGCCAACCTGTTGTTTCTCGTGTTGTTGATTTTAGACATTCTGATGGGTGTGAGGTGATACCTCATTGTAGTTTTGATTTGCATGTCCCAGATGATAAGTGATGATGAGCATCTTTTCATGTGTCCATTGATCATCTGCGTGTCTTCTTTGGAGAAATGTCCGTTCATGTCTTCTGCCTATTTTTTAATTGGATTATTTGTTTCTTATGAGTTTCATAAATTCTTTATAGATTTTTGATACTAAATCTTCATCAGATATGTCATTTGCTAATATCGTCTCCCATTTCATAAGTTGACTTTTGCTTTTGTTGATTGTTTTCTTCCCTGTGCAGAAGCTTTTAATTTTCGTGTAGTCCCAATAATTTATATTTGATTTTGTTACCCTTGCCTCAGGAGACATATCTAGAAAGAAGTTGCTACAATTTATGTCAAAGAGACTACTGCATGTGTTCTCCTCTAGGATTTTGATGGCTTCAAGTCATACATTTAGGTCTTTAATTCATTTTGAATGTATTTTTGTGTATGGTTTAAGGAAATGGTCCAATTTCATTCTTTTGCATGTTGCTGATCAGTTTTCCCAACACCCTTTGTTGAAGAGACTGTCTGTTTTCACATTGGATATTCTTACCTGCTTTGTCAAAGAAATTGACCATATAGCTGTAGGTTTATGTCTGGGTTTTCTATTCTGTTCTGTTGATCTATGTGTCTATTTTCATGCCTCTACCATATTGTTTTGATCATTACAGCTTTGTAATATAACTTGAAGTCCAGAATTGTGATGCCTTCAGCTTTGCTTTTCTTCTTCAAGATTGCTTTGGCTATTCAGGGTCTTTTGTGGTTCCATATAAATTTTAGGATTATTTGTTCTAGTTTTGTGAAAAAATCCTGTTGGTATTTTGATAGGGATTGCATTAAGTGTGTAGATTGCTTTGGGTAGGATAGGCATTTTAACAATATTTATTCTTCTAATGGAATGTCTTTTCATTTCTTTGTGTCATTTTGAGTTTCATTCCTCAGTATTTTATAGTTTTCAGAGTATAGGTCTTTCACCTCTTTGGTTAGGTTTATTCCAAGGTATCTTTTTATTTTAATTATAAATGGGATTGTTTTCTTAATTTTTCTTTCGCTACTTCATTATCAGTGCATAGAAATGCAACAGATTTCTCTACCTTGATTTGGTATCCTGTGACTTTATTGAATTTGTTTATGAGTTCTAGCAGTTTTTTGGTGGAGTTTTAGAGTTTTTTATATAGAATATCATGTTGTCTGCAAATGGTGAGTGTTTTACTTCTTCCTTACTGATTTGGGTTCCTTTTATTTCTTTTTGTCATCTGATTGCTGTGGCTAGGACTTCCAGTACTATGTTGAATAAAAGTGGTGAGAGTGGACATCCTTGCCTTTTTCTGAACTTCAGGGAAAAGTTCTCAGGTTTTCCCCATTGAGGGTGTTAGCTGTGGCTTTCTCATATATGGCCTTTATTATGCTGAAGTATGTTTCCTATAAACCTACTTTGTTGAGGGTTTTTATCATGAATGGATGTTGTACTTTGTCAAATTTCTGCATCTTTGATTCTGTGGCACTATTGAAATGATCATTTGGTTCTTATCCTTTCTCTTATTGAAGTGATATATCACATTGATTGGTCTGTGAATGTTGAACCACCCTTGCAACTCTGGAATAAATCCTGCTTGTTCATGGTGAATGATTTTTTAAAAGTATTGTTGAATTTGTTTTGCTAGCATTTTATTGAGAATTTTTGCATCTATGTTCATCAGGGATATTGGCCTATAGTTCTATAGTTCTCTTTTTTAGTGGTGTCTTTATCTGGTTTTGGTATAAAGGTAATGCTGGCCTCATAGAATGAATTTGGAAGTTTTCCTTCCTGTTGTATATTTTGAAATATTTTTGAAGAGTAGGTATTAACTCTTCTTTAAATATTGGTAGAATTTACCTGTGAGGCCATTAAATATTGGTGAGAATTTACCTGGAATTTTGTTTTGGGGAGTTTTTTGATTACTGACTCAATTTCTTTGCTGGTTATCAAGTCTGTTCAAGTTTTCTATTTCCTTCTGTTTCAGTTTTGGTAGTTTATGTTTCTATGAACTTACCCATTTCTTCTAGGCATATAGGTTTTTATAATATTCTCTTATAATTATTTGTATTTCTGTTGGTGTTGGTTGTTATTTCTCCTCTCTCATTTGTAATTTTGTTTATTTGAGTCCTTTTTTTTCTTCTTGATAAGTCTGTCTAGAGATTTATCGATATTATTGATTTTTTCAAAGAACTAGCTCTTGGTTTCATTGATCTGTTCTATTTGTTTGTTTGTTTATTTGTTTGTTTGTTTGTTTTATAGTTTCTCTATCATTTATTTCTGCTCTGATCTTTATTATTTCCTTTCTTCTGCTGGTTTTAGGTTTTGTTTGTTGTTCTTTTCATAGCTCCTTTAGGTGCAAGGTTAGGGTGTTTATTTGAGATTTTTCTTGCTTCTCGAGGTAGGCCTATATTGCTACATACTTCCCTCTTTGGACTGCTTTTGCTGCATCCCAAAGGTTTTGGACCATTGCATTTTCATTTTCATTTGTTTCCATGTATTTTTTTATTTCTTCTTTATTTCCTGGTTAACACATTGATTGTTTAGTAGCATGTTATTTAACCTCCATATATTTGTGGTCTCTCAGATATTTTCTTGTGGTTGACTTTCCAGTTTCATAGTGTTGTGGTTAAAATATGTATGGCATCACTTTGATCTTGAATTTGTCGAGATTTGTTTTTTGTGCTAGTATGTGACCTATTCTGGAGAATGTTCCATGTGTACTTGAAAAGAAGGTGTATTCTGTTGTTTTACGATTGAATGTTCTGAATATATCAAATGGATTTAACAGATATACCCTAACATTTATTTTTAATAATTTCCTCACATTTCTTTGTCCTTCTGCCATTTAGGTTAACCTTCTTAAAATTTATAGTTTCGTTTGTGCCATTTTTTTAAATATACATAAAGTGGAATCATATAGTATGTATTTTTTCCTGTAGCTTTATTTATTTGACATTATGTTTCTAAGTTTCATCCATATTGCTGCATGCAGCTGTGATTCTTTCACTTGCATTATTGAATGGTTTTCTATTATGTAAATGTGCCACACTGTATTTGAGATTACTTACAGGTTCTGGCTATTATGAAAAATTCGGACATAAACATTCTACTTTCTACATTCTATCTCCTAGGTTTTCCTACTCTGGACTCTGACATACATCACTTGGCACAGTGGCTGGTTTATCTGTGAATTGACACCACTTTGCACAAAACTTAAGAGGTGTAGTAGCCCTATGAAATTTCTGTTGAATAAGAACCAAGAAAGTTATCGAATAAATTTAATGGAATATTTGTGGTGGTAGAGTAGAATTTTGAAGAAAATTGAAACAAATAAGCCAAGGGTAATTTTCCTCACAATTAGAGAAGGAAAATGAATTTTAATGGCAAGCTTTCAAAGGTCAAACTACTCTGTGGCATTCTATGAACATACCCTTCCTATTCCAAATCCTAAGTACAAAATTAAGTTCTTACTTATATGTTGAGAGAAAAGACCAGAAAGCTTAGTAGCGTTTGTATGGTAACTAATATAACAAAATAAAAATTATTAAAAAAATAAAAAATAAAACCAATATTTATTATTCTAATAAAAAAAAGAAAAGAAAAAAAAGAAAACTTAGTAGTGTTTGAAAATGAGAGCATATTAGACATCTGAGCTGTTTACAAGGAGAATGCTGATCATAGATCACACTGACGAACAGCTTCTACCATCTCTATTCAAGCTCACATCTCACTGGTCTTTATATTAGCCTATTTATTAAGCTCCTTATTATACACTCAATAATTTATTTTTAGATTTCAAAACTTATAAAGGAATATAGGTAATTAAAAATATTTTTCTATCTGTCAATTAAGTATTCACAGGCATTCCAATTATTTTTAAGTATTCATGATTCAGAGATAGCCTAAGGCTGATAAGAATGTTTCAGAAGGAAGACAGCATTTATCCCCTTTATCCTCAAATTCCCAAAGGGTTTGAGAGGCCATGCAAGCATAATACACATAATGGAATACTAAAATGAAAACAGAAATATAAGAAAGTTAACTTAGAAGAAAATCTGAGAAGATCCAGTTACAGGTTTTGAATAATTTATTACCTCTAGGTAATTCCTAAGGTACAGGGGAACATTTTGCATTATCCGGAACAAATTACATGCTAGAAAATGGACAGCTGCCAAGGAAAAATTGGCAAAAAACAGAATCCTGTTTGTACAGTCCACTTACGTTCAGTTTCAGAGTAATAATTAGAAAAGAGGGGAAAAACTGACGCTGTCTACAAGGCTGACACCCAAGAAAGAAGACTGTGGTGTAAGCTCCACATTGTTCTAAAACAGAATAATACTAAATCATTGTAATTTCTACAATCCCAATATCACAATATTCTGAAATGAAATGAATGTCATTTCAATTGGGAGATCCTCAATCCCGGTCCCAAAAGGTATTTTAGTACTGTTAATGTGCTCATAGGAATAAATATAAGGGCATTAATGAAGGAAGGTCCTGGGCATGGCAAAACAGTGAAACAAAATGCCAAAATACCATATTTTTAAATTTCCATTTTAATTCTCTTTTTTCTTCTTACCAGGAAATAAACATTCCCCGCTCTGGGGGCTAGGGGGAACATGCTTTTAACTCTTAAAATCCTTACAAATCTTAATCTATGAAGTTTAAAATATTGCTTCACCTGTATTTACTTCCTTTTGTGTGTGTCTGAGAACATGTAAACTCTTAGCTAATTTCAGTTATACAATATGGTGTTATTAACTATAGTAAAAAATGTGTTAATTACCTCAGATGGTGGGAATCCTTTACAATGTATACACATACCAAGTCATCTCATTGTACACTTTAAGTATATTACAAATTTTATCTGTCAATTATATCTCGGTAAAGCTGAAAAAATGTAGCTCTACCTAAAGCCTCTTAAAGCAAAAGGGCTACCTTTAATCGTTAGAGGCAGGGTTTTGAAGAGTATTAAACTCTCACTACTGAGCATTCCACCTCATCTGTAACATGAGGGCAGCAGTCATCCCGGCTCAAAGTCCCAGTAGATGGGTCTAGCATAATCAATAAACTAACAGAAAAGATTAATGACTCCATCTTTAGGAAAGACTTTATTTGTGTCCTTCACTAGGAAAACTTATGTACAACACACACACCTGTCTTCCCTTATAAAAAAAAATAGATCAGCTATTGTGTGAAATGAAATGGGACTTGTCTTACAAACACTGAAGTTTGATCATTTTTTAAATTCAAATGCAATTGATTACCATAAGTGTTCTATAGAATCGCAGAAATTAAAGATAAAATGTATACATATATCAGAGACCTGACTTGAAAAACCAAAGATTGCTCTAACTATATTAGTGAGGATAAACAATGCTCTGCAGTGATTGTGAGAGAATTAAAATAGGAAAGAAAGAAGAACGTTGTTCCAAGACAGTCTTCAAAGATAACCCCAAGGACTTCGTGAGAACTTTCCTGACTGAGGAGTTGGTGAGTCTGTGTTCTAGTCCTGACTTTCTACCTCAGTAATTTGGACTTACACTGGTCACTTAGTCTCTTTTCATTTTCTGTTTCCTTTTCTCTTACACGAAGAGATAATACATCACTGAGGACTGCAAATTAGTGCCATAATATATACCAGCAGTATACATTAATTTTCCAAAGCAATCCAAAGCACTCTTTTTAGGTTTTTAGGACCTAAGATTTGTGTTCAGCAGAAAAGAACACTAGGATTACTCTTTGATGTCTGCCATGGTTATGGAAAAGAGAGGATGTTGTATGACTTCCATGCATTTTTCTGACTAGATAACTTCCAGCGTTCTTTACTGTGGCACATTTTAAGTTTTACTTCAATTCTTTTGTAATTTGTTCTCTCTTGGTGTTTCTTTTTCACCCAGTGATTTTCATTGCTTTATTAAAAAAAAATTTGGATGTGAGATTAGTAGTGGGAAGTCTGGATCCTCCTTCATGAAAAATTAATATTGTCACCAAGTATTGGCTTGGCACAGTGTCCCCACAGTGGTGCCACTAATCTCTTGCACTTAATTAATCATCAAGACAGCTAGAGACTTAGCTCTTATTAAAGTTCTTTTTTTTTTTTTTTAAAGATTTTACTTATTTATGTGACAGAGAGACAGCCAGGGAGAGAGGGAACAGAGCAGGGGAGAGGGAGAGGAAGAAGCAGGCTCCCAGCCAAGGAGCCCGATGTGGGACTCGAACCCGGAACGCCGGGATCACGCCCTGAGCTGAAGGCAGACGCTGAACGGCTGCGCTACCCAGGCGCCCCTCTTATTAAAGTTCTTAACAACTTTACTCAACAACAACCTGTCAGTCCTTTCTATCAAATATACAGAAATTTGAGAAATAGAAAAGAATATGGTTTAGTCATTTTTAATGTGATGAGAATAATGGAAATTTACGACCCAGTTATGGTAGAATGGAATAAAAGCACTAACATGTCATACTACAGTGAAGTGTGGTAAACAGGGCTGCAAGATAAAAGGATGGTTAATGACATGGTTAACTAATGTCCAGCTAATGTCCGGAACCCACTTCACACTTGCTGTGCTGTACCACAGATGCCATTCTTGTTGGGGAATAGGAATCATTTGTATCAGCCTCTTGTGGCACGGACGAGAAAAAGCCCCAACTAAACACTATCTCTAACGTTGCTTCGGTCATGGCACAAACAGGTTTTAAGCACTCTTCTTCTATCAAAAGATTGTTCAAACACAATTTACAGTGCTTTACCTTCCATTTTTCTAGGTGACACTTCTGTTACTTTTCTTCCATTTCACTTACTCCCAGTATAAGATTACTCCTCTAAATTCAACCTTCCACTTCTGATTTTTCACCCACAATTTTTATTTATGCCCATCTCTTTTACCATATTTCAAATTCTTCCATATTTATATCATCTGTAAGTACAAGTGGATTTTCCTTTAATTTCCACAACCCTTTAGCTTAATTAAGAAGTGGCTACTCTCTCTCTCTCCCCCTCCCCACCACCGACTTTCTCACCAACTGGGTTGATTCTCAGTTTCACTATTTACTTATTATATGACTTTAGACAATTTACTTAACTCTCTGGGCTTACATGTCCTCATCTGTTAAATAAGTATCTCAGTAATCTTTATAAGGTTTTTATGAGGAGTAAGTATGTTAATATTTCTAAGGAGCTTAGAACAGTTTGTGAGATACAGTGTTATTATATATATTTGTTCACTAAATAAAATTCAAATAATAGCCTAACTACTTCTGTGTGGGGAGGACAGGTTGGTGTTTGTCTCAGTAAAACCAAATTTCACATTAGCTGAGAAAGCCACTTCTACTCCTCTTTGTCTCTGCCTTAGAGACGAGCACCTAGTCACTCATCTTTATTCACTGATACTTAAGGATCTGCATTAAAGTCTTTCTTTTACTTTCAAGTCCTGCCACCATTCTGGACTATAAAATCCATAGATGACTAATTCATCACATTGGCTTCTCAGTTCTTCTCAACTACAATAAACTTCCCTTAAACTCTCCTAGCCACACCCCAAGAATGACTGCTGTATAAGACTGTACAGTGTGTGAACTGCACAAAAACACCAACAAGTGGGTGACCAAGGCCTGAAATTGACATGAGCTGAAGTGATGAAGGAATCCTGCTCTGCTAGCAGAGCTCCGACCCCATGACTCTACTACCCAGTACCTTTCTATCACTCAAATCTAGTAGTCTTCTCAGACAAATAGCCTTGAATTCCCACTGTCCTCAAGCAATATACTATGCTTCCCAATTATTCACTTATTAAATCTATTATGTCCACCATTTGAGCTCATGGAGAATACCAGCTTATCAATACTCTTCTTATTTCTCCCTACCTATCAGAACCTTCTTTGAATCACTTCCTTTCTAATACAAATTAGATTACATAAATTAATGCCTATACCTAAATTTCCTAAGCTCTCTTACCAGAAAAATCTCAACTGTGGATGAATAAAATTGTCCACTTTATCTGTGTATACACCGGAAGAGCTAAGCAACAATGGAGAATCTTATACATTAGGGCACACTATTGCTATCATAAATTGATGGTCATTAATCTCGGGATTGCATAGTCAACTAATAAATGTAATTGATATTCACTTCAATTCTTTGTATTTACTATAACAAGTTTTCCCCAATATTTTCAATTCAAACCCCAGAAATATCTTTGCCTCTTATTTTTAGTGACAAAGAAAATTTTAGAGAGAAAATACCTCATTTTTTCACAATAAAATATGAATGGTCCTTATTCTTTATACTTCCATCACAAGGATGGAGTTATATTTCTTTCCAGCTAAAATCTATAAATACTTTCCCCTTATTACATTAGTACTTGAGCAGTCTCAGTTTCTATCCCAGAAACTTAAATTATTGATGATCCTTCCATGACTCCTTCTCATTTTCCTTATCTTCAATCTCTTTATTATTACTAGAATATTCCTGTACATATTTAAGCTTATTGCCTATGCCACTTTCATTCTAGCTCCTTGCCTTTCACAGGTGACTTCTTGAAAGAGTTTTATGTACTCTCTGTACTCCCATTGGGTTATCTCCCATTAACTACTCAAACACAACCATTGGATTTTTGCCTAAATGGCCTTGAGGTAAAAAATCACCTTCATGCTATTAAGTCTAGTTCTTTTCAGTTCTCTTCTGGCTTGATGTTTTCTGGGTTCCCTTTTCAATCTTCATATTTTGTTTCCTAAGTGGTTATTAAATGTTGAAGTTTCTCATAACTCTGCCCTGAACCCTTTCACTCAATACTCTCTCTCTAGGAGAAGATGATGATGATTATGATGATGATAATTTAACATTTACTGAGCATTTAGTTTTTGCCAGGCATTACTCTATGAACTTAATATATTTTGCATAATGAAATACTGTCAATACCTCCATAAATCATCCACTATCATTATTCCCATTTCTGGGAATGAATGAGAATAGTAAGACATAGAGGAGTTAATAAACTACTCAAGACACTTCAGCTGATGTGTGTTATGATCAAGATTCAAATCTAGTCAGGACTAGTCAATTCGATGCCAGAATTCATTATCTTTTAAGCTATTTTGAATATCACATGACTGTCTCAAAGAAACACACACACATACACAAAAGAAACATCCAAACCTTAATTAATTGTCTCCACCCACACCTACTCAATAGATTTATTCTCTTCTCTTTCTACTATCAATACAGGCAACTATCATTTACCTAAAAACTCAAGTTAAAATCCTAAGAGTTATTCCCATCTTCTCTCTGTCCTTCGCTTCACACTTCCCAATAAATCAGCAAGACCTGACCATTTTAAGTTCTGTGTATTTACTAAGAGCATCCCATTGATTCCATTCCTAATGCTACATCCCCAAGCCAAGCCAGGTTGCCTCCATGTCTCACTAGAACTACCGTAGCAGCCTCCTAATGAGGTTTTGAAATCTCTAACCTTAGTTTCTTCTGACTTTTTTTCCTAGACATGTCAGAATGATGTTTTTAAAGTGGCAGTATAGTCATGATATTGCCTGCTAATATCCTTTAATAAATCCTATTCTTATCAGAGTAAAGCCAAAATCCTAATATGGCTCATCTCTCAAGCTTCGCCTAGAACTACATTCTTTCTCATCTCTGTTCTCCAGCCCTACTCCTCTGGCCTTGAAGTTCTTTACAGTGGCTGTTTCTTCATCCTGGACTTTTCCTTCTCTCTCTATCCAGCTAATGTTATTTGTTTTTATGTCTAACTTCAATTTCTCTTCTCTGGGTATTTTTTCTCTTGACTCTTAGACTTTGTTGGTCCTTCCTGATATATTTATATAACACATTTCCTAATTATTAGCTTAGATATGTATATTTAAAAAGTGCATTTTTTACTAAATAAATGGTAAACTCTGTGACACCCATGATTTGTTATTGACTATGTCTCCAGCACTTAACACAGTATATGACATAAAGTGAGCAACTGCCAAATAATTATTTTTGCTAGGTGATTAGTAACCTCTTTATAGGGAAATTGCTTTAGATATTAATACAGCTACTTGCACGAAGTGTCTAGGCTACCTGAATTTAATGACAGCTGGTAACCTACATTGTCTTGCACTTTCAAATTCTTGTCAAATATTACATGTTCTTGATTTAGTGTGTGCACACATACGTGTGTGTTTGTGTGTGTGTGTGTGTCTGCTGTGTTTGAGGAATGGGAAAGGCAGGAAAACTAATTACTTTAGTTTTTCATGATTGGGAAAAAGAGTGGTACTTCTTACATATATTAGAAATAAAGATTCCACATTTCTAGTGTTTATACTTCTCTTCTAAAGAGTAATGAGCAGGATGAGAGGTGCTTTCTTTCATGGTAATTTTCACTTTTTTTTTTCACTTTTTCAATTGAGTTCTGATAAATTCTAGTCTCTAATTTTGTTCTTCACAGTAACCATTTCTGGGCTCTGATGTGTTACCTGGCTTACCTCATTCTTCAGGTGATAAAACTTTAAAAAACGTGTATAAGTAGACAAAAAATAGTGCCTACTTACATTTCAGTTGGAAGTAACAGCTAGTTGTATGTAGCTAAGAAAGGCCAATTAAAGACTTTGAAATTGGTCTTGTTGATATATAGTTGGTCAAAGTATAGTCGAGAAGGTTTAATATATATCTTCTATGCAATAAAAAGTATTTATGTATATATTGTTAAATAACCAAATTGAAGTAATTTATAGATCTAATTGGCTTTATCAAACTATTCATGAATGGGGCAGCACCCCATTAACTAGTAAAAAGGCACTTCAAGAAGTTGTACAAAATGGACCTTTCCTATAGTAGGAGGGTGAGGGCAAGAAAGTTATTAGCAAAAGAAAAGGTTTGTTCCAAGTTAGGACACTTTCTAAGGGGGAAAAACAAGGTGTCTTATCATGCGGATTACCTCATTTTCTTTGGGGGTGGGTGTGGAGAGGACCCAGGTGGCCAACTCATTGACTGGCTTGAGAAATTCCTGACTACAGCTTTGAGGGAAGTTGAAAGTGCAGTTAGATTATGTATTAACCACCACTTTGGGAACTCCATCTAAGTGAGACCATTTTGGACCTGTGGGTTTTTTTAAAACAGCAATGGAAATTGCACTGAAAATTGGCATAGTATGTTCCACGCAATGTTACCAAACTGAAAAGAGTTCATTTGCCTGTGCAAAACCGAAAGCCAAACATAGTAGCACTGGTCTTTTGCAGAAGGAAAGATTCATTGCAAAACATCCAAGCAAGGAGACAAGAGTGGGCTGTAATCTGTCTCCCCTGACTGAGGTTAGAAAAAGTTTTTTATCATTATAGGGATTGGGATTGCATACATATTGAGGGAAAAGACAGGAAAACTTATGGCTCGTCATGAGGATAGATGGAGCATGTGCATTGAGCAAACGTACATGTAACATGCATCCTATGTTCACTTTGGGGTAGAGACTTAACATTAAAATGAGGCAAAATCAGGCCGCTGACATCAGGAGGTCACCTGTAGCATGTGTATAGCTCTGAGAGCCGGTATTAACTGGATGGGGTCTTGGGCTTGTTATCTTGGGTAAGGAATGAGGCCTTGTTGATAGGCTGGAACCATGTCAGTGACCAGCCATGTCAATAGAGGCCTCTGTGGAGACAGCTAGTGGATTTATCAGTGGGGGCTAAAAAGAAAAAAAATAGTTGATTAGAAAGAAACATTTCTGAAAAACAAGCTTTAAATTTCCTTTTAGTCTCAACTTTCTTAATCCTATGGGGCATGGTTTCAACAAGAGAATACGTTTACCATTAAGATGTAACCCACTAAATCATTATAAAGGAATCATGAGGAAATGCCAGGCCTTGAAAACGTTTGTTTTATAATTCTAACACTTAAACAGGAACACTGTATCTTAGAGTCAATTTTGGACATGTTACTCTCAGAAGAACACTTCAAATCTGGGGAATAACTGGCAAGGATATTTCATATATTCTTAAAAGGTACTCTATATACTCAACTGGGGACAGAAATGGGGAAAGTGGCTAATACAATTTGGGCTGAAATCAGTAAACAAATTCTTAAACCTGGAAGAAGTTCTTGAGGTCTTCACAGCCACACTCTCCATGTTGCAAGTGAGGATGTTGAAATTGAGAGAGGTTTCCTTGATCAAGCTGTGTTTCTGGCAAGCAGCAGATTTGAGTACAATCGCTATCTATTGAATTATAAACTGTGCTTCTTTTTTTCTATTAAACATTTTATTGGGCTAGATTTTAGAAAGGAAAGAAAAAACATTAATGCCATATTTACGTGCACAGACTACTGAGCTATATATTTAATTAGCAAAATACATAGAGCATTTTCTAATTAAAAGTTTTTCTTAAAATAGGGGCGCCTGGGTGGCACAGCGGTTAAGCGTCTGCCTTCGGCTCAGGGCGTGATCCCGGCGTTATGGGATCGAGCCCCACATCAGGCTCCTCCGCTAGGAGCCTGCTTCTTCCTCTCCCACTCCCCCTGCTTGTGTTCCCTCTCTCGCTGGCTGTCTCTATCTCTGTCTAATAAATAAATAAAATCTTAAAAAAAAAAAAGTTTTTCTTAAAATAATGTGTTTTATACAATACAATGTGAATAGTTATTAAGGTCATTAAGTCACTAAACAACTAAAAATGGGATATGTAATAGTGAGAAAACCACTGTAAAATAAAAAAAAATTACAGAAGGACATTTTAAATGGTATATTTTGGGGAAACTGATGAGTGATGCAGATAAGACTTGGATATGTAAGCAGGAAGTAGAAAGGAAATTCATTACTTATAATTCATTTTTAGAATAATTCTTTGAGGAGGTGAGATGGCAAAAAATATTTTAATCAAAGGATTCAGAATTCTTGGCAAATAGGAAATGAATTTTAAATTGTGCCAAATATCTTCTGTTTGCCCTTCCAGGTCAAACTCTCTAAACTTTCCCAAATTGTTCTGTGTCCTGAAAGACTGACTTATATTCATTACATCAGTGAGATCCCAGGCTCTCTGGCTTCTGGCTTCTAATTGGGCTAATGTGCTGGAGACCCAAAGGACTGGGGAGTATGAGCTCAGGCTGCTTATTCTTCTAGTTGTCCTTGGCTGGTTGCATCCTTCAGCAGAAGGCTCCTCCAAAGGCTGCTGTCCAACATCACCCTTTCTCTTTCTGGGTTCAGACAACTCTCCTGTTGTTACCTCATGCCTATGGGATTGACATCACTGATGGGAGTAGTGCGGCATTTCTGCACAATCCCTTTGTTGTCTCTCTACTCTAGCCTTTGTTATTATGTTCTTTGTAAATATCTCCCCTTTGACAGATTTCATTTTTTATTTTTCCATTTATTTCCTTTTGGGTCCCTGATTGAACAGCAATTGCTCTAGGAAGTGGATCCAAGATAAAGGTCTTTAAAATGGGATTTTGAAATTTCATTTGTCTTATATTTAAGGAGTATATGATAACTCTCTTTACAGGTAAAAATGAGACAAAGCAATTCATAGTATTGGGGAAAAATCACAAATATTCATGTTATCACCAGAGGGACATGGGATAAAGTGCACGCAGAGAACAAGGTCTTGGGGGAACAAGGGGCGGCTCTCAATGACTATGGAGTGCAGAAAGCAGTTAGCATAACAGGCCAGAGATTACTTTCCTTAATAAGGCCTACTTGCAGGATTGGCTCTTGCCTGGAATCTGGGAACTTGGACTTGGGGAGTGTTCTGACTATTTTCAGAACTGCTAAGAGTAGTTCACTGTGCCTAAATTATTTGTGCAATGAGTCCCCCTTCCAGCTTTATTGCAGTATAATTGACAATAAAAATTGTATATATTTAAGGTGGGCAACTTGATATTTTGATATACCAAATAATGTGTTTTACATTGAACACTGGCTTTCCTTTGGGAATTTGGAATTTTGGTACGTCCTGGACAATGAGGGCCTACTTGACTGGCCCTCAATAAGACCCGTAGGAACTGAGTCTCTACTGAGCAACCCTGGTAGATGTTTTGTCACAGCCCATTGCTAGAGAAATGAAGCCGGTCCTGGGTGTCTCCACTGGTGAAGGACTCTTGGGAGCTGGTGCCTAGTTTCCTCTCCACACCACCTAATGTGCCTTTTCTTTTGCTGATTTTGTTTTGTATTCTTTTGTTGCAATATATGAGAGTCTTGTCATCTTTTTGGTAAATCACTGAACCAGGGGGTGATTTTGGGGGCTCCCCAATACATACAGTAACAAAAAACTTATAGTAATGTTGGAATCACCTGGTTACTTCTTAACACCCTAGAGTACATGAATCAAAAAAGAAAGACAAATTGGAAACCATGACTGTAAAGTTAAGAACACACATGGAGAGCCAAAGGTCTCCAAAGCAATTTTAAAATATTATATTTCTAATAGACACAGCATAGATACAGCTGAGAATCAAGTTAAAAATTGCAAGGGTCTCAAAGTGGCAGTGTGAGTTATACACTATCCCAATGGTTTTCTTACACTAAAATAATGGCACTGAAGGGAAAATGGTGGGGCCCTAACGCATGGGCTGGAGACCTTTGGGTAACAGTGCTGAAGCTGGGAAACATCAATATCCAAATTTCCTTTAAGTGTTTCGTGCTACAGGTGTCAGGTTATTCCTCTATCTGCAGGGTCTTCATCCATCTCTGCATTAAAACTTTCTTGGGTCACTGGCTTCCGAAGCTGATACTAATTCTCGCAGGACCCACTTTCCTTTCTTTTTCTACAGGCTATCCTTAAGTTCCATCCTGACATGGTCTAAAGTGACTGAGGGGTATAAGACAGGGTCCAGGAGAGGATAACCTGTACTTCACAAGACTTCCCCAATCTTTATCTGCAGGATCCCAAGAAGCATGCGTGCCTGAAGGCTGTACGATACCAAATGGAAGGACAAGTTATGGAAGTCTCAGATAGTTCAAACTTATTGACAACAGTGAACCAAATTAAGATTCAGAATTTAATGTATTGATATGAGTACCTGGGCGTGATAATAAAAATATGCCAGAATAGTGGACTCAACTCAATAATGGCCTACATTTAATGCAATCAGCATGCTAGCATACTGTATTGGAAGGAAACTGAAAACTCAGAGAATTAGGAATATTGGAATGAATATAACAGGTGAGGGTTAGACCTTAGATGAATCATGTTATTATTTCCATGATCCCAGAATGTATAGCTGGAGTGGATATTTTTAATAACTGATAGATATTAAAATTATCCAATTAAAAAAGTAAAACTAAGGGCACCTGGGTGGTTCAGTCAGTTAAACATCTGCCTTCGGCTCAGGTCATGATCCCAGGGTCCTGGGATCGGGTCCCCCATTGGGCTCCCTCTCAGTTGGGAGCCTGCTTCTTTTTCTGCCTGCTACTCCCCCTGTTTGTGCTCCCTCTCTCAAATAAATAAATAAAATCTTAAAAAAAAAAAAAGTAAAGGCTATTATAGTACAAATTAAAGTTCCTAGACCCTTACCTGAGAGGATGTACCAAAAGTAATAACACATTCTTGAAATAACCACAGAAATTAAGGACATTATCAGAAACTATAGATATAAGAATGGCAATTCCTAACATATACTTAATATATCTGTTTGGCCAGCAAAAAATAAAAACAAAACCCCAGATGCGTCATGGAAAATTTCATTAGGTTGTCATGAACTAAAACCAAGTAATGATGCAGCTTACAGCCACAGTCACAGATGTATTATTTTTAGTGACACAGTTCAACACACTTCCTTGTTCCTGAAATTTAGCTATTTACTTGTCAAGTGTGCTCTTCTCTATCACAAGTTAGCAAAATCAAAAATAATCAGCATGTACATAGCACTGACAATATTCATATTTCATATTTCTGCCTTGACTCTCTGCCCATTCTTTTACTCTCTTCTATGATACAGTTTAGAGGGACCTTGATAAACTTGATATTCCAAAAAACGTCCCACAGGTCCACTACATTGATGGCTTTATGCTACTAGGATCTAGTGATCAGGAAGTAGCAAGCATTTTCTATATCTTCGTAAGACATATGTACTGTAGGGGTGCCTGGGTGGCACAGCGGTTAAGCGTCTGCCTTCGGTTCAGGGCGTGATCCCGGCGTTCTGGGATCGAGCCCCACATCAGGCTCCTCCACTGGGGGCCTGCTTCTTCCTATCCCACTCCCCTGCTTGTGTTCCCTCTCTCGCTGGCTGTCTCTATCTCTGTCAAATAAATAAATAAAATCTTAAAAAAAAAAAAAAAAGACATATGTACTGTAAGGTTGAAAATAAACTCTGGGAAAATTCAGAAACCTGATCTGTCAGTGAAGTTTGTGGGGCTCTGGCGCTTGTCAGATTCTCTCTTCTAAAATGAGAGATGAGAAGATGCACTTCAATGTCCCATCGTGAAGGAAAGTGGCACAGTAGTTAGGGAAACGTTTGGGTTTCAGGAGCAATATATATCACACTCGGACATGCTATTCTAATCTTTTTATGAGGTGACCTCAAGGCCACAGTTTTGAGCGGATCTCAAAGCAAGAAAGAAACCTAAAACAATTTCAGTCTGGAGTACAAGCTGCTCTGCTCCTCAGATTTTATGACCAAGCAGGATGGAAGAGGAACATGGATGCTGAGAAATGGAGGTCATGGACTCTGCCAGATAGCTTTCCTTCCACACCCACTCTCTACCGTTCTCCACCAAGTGCTCTCCTCCAGGAGCCAGGCCTGTGCGGATCATATCAACAAGCTCCCATGCAGTCTGGCTTTTGTTTGAATTAAACAAAAGGAAAGCCCTGGCTGGGATCAGAAGGAGGGAGGGAAATGAGATGAGGAGGTTTATTTCTGGGTTTTCTTTCCGGAGAGTTTACCTTGGCCTGGTGGTATGGCTCTACCCAGCTCCGTTTCCTTGTCCTGCCCTCGTTCTTGGTGTGTAGGATGGTGACAGCTCTGCTACTGCCAGCCTCTGTTTCCTTCTCTGTTTTTTGTGCTTTCTTCACATCTGCTTGGGTTTTGGTAATTAGTCTCTTTGTAAGTATACACTGTTCAAAAGATCCCAGTTTTAGTGTACTATATCTTTTGTGTTGGGACCCTAACTGAATAAAAACAAAGCTGGTAGCTCTCCCCCCACCCAAAGATGTTAAAAAAAAAAAAAGAAAAGAAAAAAGTGTGCTATTTGTCCCATTGGGGAACTGAAGAAAAGAGCAAGAAACTGGCAGAGACAAAAGGCTTTGAATAGAAAACAATGAAGAAATTGAGATGATTTGCATATGTCTCCGTGGAAGAATAAAAGTAGATGGTGAGTAGCTTTGCTTTTATTGAAAGCGCAATGAACCCTCTATAAAAGTACCTAAAAGTGATGCAAGATAAATCTGGTTTAAGAAGAATGTGACGCTGGTGTATCATCTTCACAATCCTCATTATTAGCAGCAGCAGCAGGAGTAGCATCCTTTGTTAATATCATAGTAACATATAATAACAATAACACCAGAAGTTATAAAATTCTTAGTAAGAATAGTATAAAAAGCAGCAGCAGTATTTATGTATGTCAGGAAGTAATGCCCAGTTTTGGACAAAGC